>NC_136415.1:254065178-254237678 GCF_051521515.1 Lactuca serriola
CATGCTTGATTACCTAAGATGGCCTGATACGACGTTCTTCAGGCTTCGGAATTGGTACGACATTTGTCACCCCAGGCTTACCGGCCTAACTATAGCTAACAGTTTAGGTGCGGGATTGTTAGTCCCGTATAGATTTATACACAAGTGTCACGCTCTGCCTCGAAGAGACTCTGGTTATAGATTCATGACTTTCGTTGGTACTTAGATAAGTGCTTGAAGTGTGTCTCACAAAGCTATATTGACGATTACGTGTAGAATATTGAAAATCCATTTTTGTAATGAACAAACTATATGTATGTCTCCTTTCTTAGTGTAATTGTAGTGTAAATAATTATATTTATATATAGTAATTTTTGTATTGTATCCCTTACTAGTAAAATGATATGTATGTTCCATAAACTATACCTATTATAGTTTAAGGTGTATGTTCTATTGAGATGAAAACCTTTCTATTTGTAAGAACTATGTATGTTTATAATCGTAAACCCGAGATAAAGATATTTCATGAAATTTAACATTTTGTACAAACGGTAATAAAATAAGTTTTGAAGATATTCTTTTTGATTAACGTGTTGAAATAAATTTTATACTTATATATATATATATATATATATATATATATATATATATATATATATATATATATATATAATGCATATGTCATTAAGATTGAAAAGATAGTCGAATAAATGATTATACCCTAAGCGCACAGCCAAACAAGGAACATGAGTTAAGGTGAAATCACCAATTCTAAGTCTGTAGAATCTTAATTTTATATATATATATATATATATATATATATATATATATATATATATATATATATATATATATATATATATATATATTTGTGAAAACGACAATTGAAACAATTTTGAAGTAGTTTAGATAATAACACAAGATTCCATCTGTTTTACTTGTATCCCCCCCCCCCCACTTAAAACATCGAAAATAGTGAATATGTAGGCTTATCAACTCACCTTGAGTGTGGGTTCTTGGTTGGGTACGATGTGGTAGTGTCGTTCTTTGTGTTAGAACACGCGAATTATTTGAAATCCTAATAGTGTTTACACACATAATATACATGTAAAATTAGTCGAAATAATAGTATAAGTGTTATAGAACATTAGTTTATGTAGGAATTACTTACAATAATTTCTTGGAAATATTTGAAGATTTGATGGTGATATGAATGTTCTTGAAGAAATTATGGAGATTTGAAGATAATCTGGGTAACTACTTGATGATTTGAAGGTTTGCATATGAGTCTTAAGAGAAAAGTATGGAGTTTTCGAAGTGAAAATCTAAGAATGAGGTGATGATTTCGGTTGATATATATATATATATATATATATATATATAATGATTTGACAAGTGCATAGGGACGTGTATTTTATCTAACTGAAATGTGTGTATCCTATAAAAAGGGATATTTCGGCATATCCATTCAATCCAGAACCAAGATTTTGGTACAAAAAGCAACCGAAAACCATGTTGATTTTGATCTAAAGTCCCCACCGAGAAGTGTTTTCGGTCCGAACAGTGGGGTCTCACAAGGTGATTTATGGAGGTGTTTTCGGTCACATAGGAGTTCTCGGTTCTCAAATGAAATCACCAATAGGTGATTTCGGTCCACACTTGGGATTTGATTCCTAAAAGTGAAATCATCCCAGCCAAATGAATTTTAATTATTAAATATTAAACAATTTAATTATTTGAATTATAATTTGACTTGTTTGACTTTTATCGACTGCTTTGACTTTTGTTGACTGCTTTGACTTTTATTGACCCAAAATAACCAGTTGTTACATGATGATACCCGAACCTCAAATCAAGCTGTGTAAACAAAGATGCACCCTCCAACTAATCAATAAGGTCAAAAATTCGCATAAGTGGGTAACACTTCTTCACTGTCAAATTGTTCAATTCTTGGTAATCGACGTACAACTGCTGCAAATCATCACTCTTCTTGACAAACAAAATCGATGCTCCCCAAGGCGAACTACTTGGTCTGATAGACTAGTTGCCCAATAGATCCAGAAGCTGAGAGGACAAATCCCACATTTCTAGTGGTGCAAATTAGTACGGTGCCTTAGCAATCGGGGTCGCACCGAGGACCAAATCAATCCTGAACTCAACCTGCCTCTTAGGAGGCACACCGGGTAATTCCTTCAGATAGACATCTGGGAACTCCCTGACTACGGGTACATTGGAAACCAAACCCTCCTTTCCAACCCGAGTGTCAACCACATACGCGAGATAACCCATACACCCATGATGCAAACATTTCCGAGCCTTGGCAGCAGAACAAATGGTTGATCCAAATAGTCAGTTCTCCTCCACTTGGGGTTCGAACAACTACTTGCTGACCCTATGAAACGTCCCAAAAATAAGACTCAAAAATTTTCATTTTTAAATTAATAAAATGGTAAACCATATCATTCTCACAAAAACAAGGTAATCGAATTTTATCAATACATCATCATCATTAAAGTAAATCACAAAATGCGGAAATGAATGGTGTGTGATCTACAATAATCCTGAGCTCTTCACTTTGAAACGAGAAGTGCCCAAAACATAAAATGAAAAATGTAATCACAAAGCTTAGTCAGTTCCCAAAATACCGCACACCATACATAATAAGCACATAATGGGCCCTACCTGGCATCGAGTCATGTTCAATATAAAGATCTGTCAGTCATCGGCCCCCACCCAACATACATATAAAACATATAAACATATAAACACATAACACATGCAATAATCACAAAGATACATTGCATACAGAATGGTCATCGGGCCCCGCCCGACAATGGATCGTACTCGATAATCATAAAAACCCAAACATATAACTAGCATACAATATACTTATCAGGGCCCGCCTGGCATTGGGCCCCACTCGGTAAACATAAAAAACATAACACATGCAAGAGTCACACAAACAACAAGTATACTAAGCATAACAACCATGGGTCGGTATTGGTGCCTTCGACCCACTAAACATAGTGTGGAAACTCACCTCAATTCGCTGATAATCAAATAACTGCTCGAACCGCCGAACCGGATAACTTCGCGCCAACTAACAATAAATACAATCTTAATCAATAATTAACCTGATAACCCAAAATACCCTTAGGTCAAACTTGGCCAACGATGGTCAAAGTCGAAGTTAACGGTTAAGGTCCAAAAGTCAATATTTCTTCCCAGTGGAGTACGCCCAGCATACCAAGAGACTACACCCAATGTAATCAGATGTTGACCAAAAGTGGGGCGTTGACCGTGTACATGCAACGTACCACCAGGTACATCCAACGTACTCAACCTAGTCCCAAAAATCCATTAAGAGCTTATTGCATTAAGTTCCTACATCCAAAACTCAGATCCAAGCCCAAAATGATGTCCTAAGTCATAAAGTTTCTAAATTTATGACTTTGCACGACAATAAAGTTCTTAATTTCCAAAACTCAAAGTTCTTAACCCAATATGAGATCACAACTATTGCATAGAAGGGATAGAAGGGACGAGATCATATTTTTGTAGTTCATAATAGCTTTATAATGGATAAAGTTTCCAACTTTATCCATTAGAATGCTCCCAACAAACAAGATCTAGTCTTTAAGTCTCAAAGGGACCCAAAAGTTGATCTTTATCATCTTAATCCATTAAGTACAAGTCTCCAACTTTTAGATCTGAATCAAAATGATGTATAGATGGATAAAGTTTCCAACTTTATACATAACAAGGTCAAGAACTCTCAAGATCTAAACTTTATGAACTAAAATGACCAAAAACTCACAACATCCAAAACTAATAAGATCTAACAAATGCATCTTCAAGATTCAAATTTTATACATCTAAAAGATAGATCAAGGTGAAAAAAGTCCAAATCTACAAGCTCCAATGCGACCAACACTCTCCAAGAAGTTCTTTCTTCTCCAAGGTGCACCATGCATACTCCAAAGCACTCAAAAGAACCTTCTTTTAGCACACAAGGCTCAACTAGGGTTAGGGTTTCATGGAATGGGTGTTGGAGGGGTGCAGGCTGAGAATGGAGTGGGCTTGGGGGAGTTGAGGAGCCTAAATTGGGCACTGATTGCGTACGCCCATCGTACTTCTAGTATGCCCAGCGTACTCTGTGTGCCTCAGTACGCCCAACATATTTCCCTATGTAAGCCGACCGTACTCAACATAACCCAAAACCGACTAAACTTCAAACGGGCATAACTTCTTCGTTCTAAATTCGATTTTGATGTTCTTTATATCCACAGAAAGGTAACGAGAATCTCTACACTTATATCAGTTCATACTTCCCTTAAAATGTTCCGAACAAAAATCCAAAATTCATAAAATCCCAAACTGACACTTTACCTAAATACCCCTTGGCGCCAAAACACAGACCGAACTCCCGGATCATCCAAATTACATTACCCACACCCAAATGGGACTAAATATATTTTCTTCAAAGGCCCTAAGCATGATGATACTTGGTCTTCGGGTCACCATCCCCATATAGGAAACGATTCAAAACAGGGCGTTACACCCTCACAATCAATCATCATACCAAACCGGATCAACCAGTCCATCCCTACTATCACGTACACATTCAACATGGGGATATGGATCAGATCTATCGGGTAAGTCATCTCAAAATTATCCAGAATACAACCCCGGTAAACGCTCGATGCAAAAACACCGTGTTCGTTGACGATGGAAACCTGCAAAGGACACTCCAACTCTCCAAGAGTCATACCAAAATTCCTACCGAAGGAGCGAGACACAAAAGACCGACTTACACCGGAGTTAAAATGCACAAGAGCAGGCAAGGAGTTCACTAAGAAGGTACCTAACAGGAACAAAATCATAAGCATATAAATAAATATCTCAATAGAAAATAAATGCAAACATACCAGTAACGACGTCCGGTACCACCCTGGCCTCATGACCTTGAGCCCTTGGGGTCTCCGCACTACCCTGGCGTCCATCCATGATCCTCAAGGTAGTCGGGGCTAGAGCATGTACTGGTCTCGTATAGAGCAAGGGACAATTAGCCTTTCAGACGGCCAATCTGATCGTATTGATAGCAAATCATGGTGCTCGGTACTAGGGACTGCTATCGACAATCCCTAGAAATATAGCCCTTAGGAGTATAGGAACCAGTAACCAGGTTCCACCAGTCCTTCGAGACCAATCGAAGGAGGTTCATGGTGTACCTAACCTACCACTCCTAAAGATAGGAACATGTGAAGAAACAACCATCCACGTCATAAATTCACCTCATAGCCACAATCAGGTCCTTGACCCTGTCAAACTTCGGGGCTTCGTCTTGCGGAAGTGTTGATACTAAAATGAACCTCCTCCTAGGCCTTCCGCAACAACGATGGTTGTGGTGGCTACAATAGTAGCAGCCTCAGCCACAACGGTGTACCACTCATCAAACAACACAATCACGGTGGTTTTGATAGACTAATAACATCGGGGATAACACCTCGGATAGCAGCAACCACCTCAGTAGCGATCAACTAATGGATTTCAGCATCTGCCAATTCTGGCGTATCCTGGCAACTAGCTCCAGAACTAGATCCTGTCGTGAACACCATACTCAAAATGAACCAATATATATATATATATATATATATATATATATATATATATATAAATATATATATATATATACACACACACACACAATTTATACAATTACAATCATCGTAGAGAGGCTAAACCCTTCGGGTTTGTGACTTCCTTGTTGTACATATAGGTTCTGTGCTTTCAGTAGTACGGGCCCATAAAATCTTCCACACCTACATGTATTTGTCTCAATGGATCATCACAAACTACCTGAAACCAAACCCTCAACTAGGATATGCATACATCATATACTCACTCTCGAGAGAGTCGCTAATCATTCCTCATGTGACTCGCTGCTCACATACTCACTCATGAAACTTCCACCAATCATGTAGCCGTTAGTTCATGATAATCATACATAACAATGGATCCTATAGACAGTTGAATACTTGATTCTACCCTAAGCCCACAACCAAACAAGGAACAAGAAATAAGACTAAACCAAATATTCTCATGCTATAGAATCTTAGTTATGTACAACTATGATGCACGCACTAAGAAACTAAAGTAATGATGTTAATTTCATCTATCATGTTTGAAGTCGTCCTAAGATATTAGGCATCATACATCAGAAAATTCTATCAGGAAATTCTTGGAGATGCCTATCTTATCACTAGCATGCAGTTCTACCATAAACATCATAACATATAAAAGTATGGGTCTCTTGGGGTATACTTTCTTGCTATGACTAATCGTATACATCTCATCCTTCCAATCATCTTTTAAACAATTTTGAAAAAATATTTCAAAAAAATTGAAAACAATTTTGAAATTTGTTTTGAAAACTTTTACAGATCCATAGTCTAAGTCTGGAGTCACACTAATGCTCATCCGAGCTCTAATACCAACTTGTAACATCCCATAAATCATGATAAAAAAGTTCAACTTTACTTAAGGAAAAATCATTGTTGTTAAACAAACACCCAACTCAACACCAAGTATCAGATATAAATATCCTAGAATCATAGTGTAACAAAATCTCCATAAACATATCACCGAATGATGTGTATGATTATGCCTTTGATTTTCCATGATCGTGAGAAGTACTAGAAATAATAAACTTAAACTATAAGACAAAGCTTATTGAGTTACCCCAAAGTACTACCACACAATGCATAAAATATAAAATCATGCATGCTGGGTCCAGTTAGTCATCGAACTGGAATACCCCTAACCCCACTACATGAGTCTATTTTTCCATTCCGGCCTACAACTCATGGACTTCTCCCGAGCCCACAATATAATTTTGGCTTGCCTTTTTGCCTTTAACTTAGATATGGATTGCTCATGGATTTGTTGGCTTCCACAAGATCAGTGTCTCCTCAACCCAACCACACTATGACAACATATGAAACAGATAAACATATAACCAACAGATATAACAGATAAACATATAGATCTAACGAATCACACCATTATAACAAACATCTTATATACCAAGATGCATAACCTAGTGGGTCGGCCTTGGTGCCTTTGACCCACAAGTATAGTGAGGAAAACTGACCCCACTGCCTAAAAAGATAGTAGAAAGAACGTTGCTCTAACTATCAACTCTAAAAGTCAGCTATATAGAGAACAGTGACCTGGACTCAACTTACAAATCAAAATACCCAAAAATACCTCCTAGCTCAAACTTGGTCAAAATCCTGGTCAAAGTCAAAGTCATAGTCATAAAGTCAAGGATCTCTTTTGTGTTGCGTATGCCCAGCTTACCCCCTATACACCCAGCATGGATGGTACCTTCACAAATTTGTGGGCTTAAATCCTGGTACAAGCAACGTACATCCATGTACGCCAAGCATATCAGAGCTTAACCATAATTTTTCCATTAAGCTCTCATTTCTTTTAGTCAAGGCGCCAAACTTCATATCCAAATATCAAACGACGTCTTAATGGGTAAATTCTCTGACTTTATCCATTTGCATGCATTCAAGACGGTGAAAACTCAAACCCTTTTCCAAATGTCACCTAAAACTACCAAACTGTTGCATTGATCAATGAGACTGTCCAAGCTCTTATATTTATGAATCAAGAAGCTCAAAACAACAAGAAACTACATTTCAAGGACCTGGAGTAGCTCATACTCCATTAGACCAAACTATGGCACCAAAAATGCGTAGAACATCTATACTAACAAGATCTATGCAAATAATACATCAAGGTCCAAGATTTATACCTCCAAATGAAGCTTGATGGCAAGATACTTCTGGATCCAAAGTTCCTTAAGCATCAAAGATGGTTTCCTTTCCTACTCCTTCCTTCAAGAACACCACAAAGCACACTTTCAAGCTCAAAATGCACACACAAAGGAATTAGGATTTTCTTGGGTTGAAAATGGGAATGGAGGATGATGAATGAAGGGTCTCAATGAGATAATGATGATTAAATAGGGTCCAAAAAAATTAGGGTTTTGGGAATTAGCAACGTATGCCCCACATACATTAAGTATGCCCAACGTACTAGATAACCCATAAGTTTTCCACTTAAAGAGCCGCAAGACCAGTTTTGCAAATAAAATCCATATTAAGGGTCAAAAGTGTAAATTACATGAATAATGAATGTTACAAGATGAGGGAGTAGAGCAAGTTTCCATCAGATGTGTGTGCTCAGGAATATATGAGTGATTTTTGTGTCAGGAAGATGTTCGGCAATGAGATTGTTGTAGCCAATAGTTCATTTCAGGAATGCCGAAAAGTAGGTGAAGAGGTGTTTAGGTCTCCTAGGTTGACAGTCGATTGTTGATGGATTTGTTAGGTCGTTGTATAGGGTGTTATCCATAGACTAGGATGGAGATCTTTTGATCGATCAATTAGCTTCATAGTTTTGTATGTTTAGTTCCATGTGGTTCTGGTTCTGTAGTGTGTTGGATCATTGGATTAGTTGTCATTTCAATATCGATCGTTTGTTATTTCGTTCATCATCAATAGCTGAGGTTCTTCGAAAGTGTTGAGTTATATCAACTGAAGTTCAATGGATGCATCAACTGTAACATCATTAAATCATGACGAAGTTTTTCATTTTTAAAACCATTCCAAAATCCATAATTTAATAAAAACATCGTTTCCAAAAAGAACCATAAACATGAATTCAGAGTGTCCTAAAATCATAATTCATAAAAAAGTAAAGGATGATGTGTAAAATCATGCCTTCACCTTGACCAAGTCCTTTGTTGTACCTCAAACCATAAAATCAAACTGTAAATGAAGGCTTAGTGAGTTTCCCCAAAGTATCCCACACTTAGACATATACAATGCTTGCATACATACCAGCCTACAGTCTGCCTAGACCGCCTCGCAAGGCTTACAGGGTGCCTGGGCCGCTTTACCGAGCCTACAATCTACTGGCTCACCTCGAAAGGTCTACAGTAGTTTGTTCCGCACCCGAGCCTACAACATAAGGCAGGACCACTTCCCTGGGCCTATAATGTCAATTGGACCACCCGGGTATCTTGGCCTTCAGCACCAAGTAGGACCACCTCAACCCAATAAAAAAATAACATGTTGACATATAAAACGTTAACAAAAAGGTAGCAAGTACATGTAATCATACCAGTCTAACATATAAAAAGTGAATATATGTAATCATAGAGATCTACTAGTCTAATATATAATCAACATATCATCATCCTATATACCATGATGCATAACCTAGTGGTCCTTCATTGGTGCCTTCGAACCATGAGTACAGTGAGGAAAACTCGCCTCAATGTACGAAAGATAGTTGAACTTAATTTTAATCCAATTACAGGCTCTACGAGTCACCTGTACAACACACTAGGACCAAGCCTCAATCTATTACTCAGAATACCCTAAATGACCTACAATCAAACTTGGTTAAAGTGAATGTCTAATGATCAAAATTCCAAAGTCAACTTCCAACTGATTGTCATGTCATGGACATCCTTGGCCACAACGTGACTGCTAAACAACAAAGCAGACAGGTTCCTAACCATTCGCCTTATTGTGGCAACCTAAGGCCATTCCATGGGGACTGTTCTGAACAACTTAATCAATTAAGTCATTTTCCTATGAGTTCAAGAGCTCCAAAGCTCAGATCTGGTCCTTCCCATGATCTTGATTGATAAAGTTTCCATCATTATCCTTTAAGACACCTCAACAAGTCAAGATCCCAAACCCTAATTCCTTAAGGATGACAAAGCATCAAGAGAATCTTTATGCACTCAAATCTCTAGAGTTTCTCACCTAACATAGCTTTTATGGACATGCATGACCAATGCACGTGCCTTCCATTTTAGGTTAAAACCATGGCAATAAGTGCTTAAAATTGAGCATCAAACCAAAAACTACATTGAACCTTAGATTTGGAACATATGACATGATCACATGGATCCATAAAGTTGCCAAATTTATGAGATCCAATGTTCCAATTCTTGACATCATCAAGAATTTGGGACAAAAGGGCTAGATCTAGAGATAAACGGCATAAAGATTGGATCTTGGGGATTTACAAGAGTCCAGAAATGTGCTCAAGGTAGATAGGAAGGATTTATTGCTAAAAAAAGCTCAAGGATGCCTTCTTCTTCTTCAAAACACCACCAAAATACACAAAAGCTCAAATATTAGCAATGCAGGCTAGGGTATCTTCTTGGAGGCTGAGGGAGAGTGAATAAGGTTGAGGGTGGGAAACCCTAACCATCATGTTCCCTTAAATAGGGGATAAAACCCCAAATTAGGGTTTGTCATTAAACAGAGCCCACGCTGTAAGACTCCATCAGTTGTAAGTAATTGTAGGTTATGCTCCTGCATTTCTGCCTCGTGTTCCCAAGTTCGCTCGGAAACCTTTCGGTGCTGCCACTAGACCTTGACCAATGGCACCACCTTGTTGTGTAAGGCCTTTGTTTTCTTGTCTAAATCTCTTACTGGCCTCTCCAAATAATTTAATCCCTCATCCATATGAATGTGATCCAATGGGATCACCATTGAATCTTCGCTTATACATTTTTTAAGCTTGAAAACATGAAAGGTGCTATGAATCTGGCGAGGCACCTCAGGCACATCCAAACGATAGGCCACCTTGCCTACTTTGGCTATCACCCAAAATGGTCCAATAAATTAGGCCCCCAATTTTCCCCTCTTCGTAAAGCATATAACACCGTTCGTGGGTGATACTGATAGGTTTTAATATAAATTATAAGTTTGTCTTCACAAAAACCGGCAATGAAAGTCTTTAAAAATAACAAGTTTATTTTTAGTTTATAAGAAAACCAAACCATAGAGGATCCATTTATAGGGGTTAGAATGAAATAAAACAATCAAAAAGTGTTTTAGAATGACAACCTTTGAAGCCTTTGAACCCACTTGGTTTTGGGGTGTTGATGAAGATAGAAAAATCAAAGAGTATGATTTTCTCTACATGTACCCACCATCAACATAAGGCACTTGGAATGCTATTTCCTTCTTGTATTCTTGATTTTCTTAAGCCTTTAATTACATAACTAAAATAAGCACTAAAGGAGAAAACTTAATGGGGCTTCTAATTCACCAAACTAGCTTCTAAAGATAGAAATGTGTAGGAAGAGGAGAATTCTCGTTCATAAGAGAGAAGAGAAGAAAAACTAGTCAAAAACTTATGCAAACGCCTTCCTTTTATAATCCCATGCAAGCCATACATTTATATTATAATAATATAAAGTATTGGTAGCCTTTTTTGAATCATGTGGGTCATAAGAAGAAAGTTGACAAGCAACCCCTCTTCTTATAATAATAATTTTGGCCATGCCTCTTGAAAGAATGAGAATTCTTTAATTTTTATTATCTCTAAGTTTATAAAATATAAAATTTGTATTTAGGTCAAATAAAAAAGGATTCAACTAGTCCAAAAGGTTGTGCATGATTTATTAATGCATACAATCTGAAATAATAACTAGTTATACTCTCTTATAATTAATATTTTCACAAAAGAATAATTATTCCCTAATTAAAATACAAAAGTTGATATATTTATTAATAATAAATATACAAAATATACCAACTTGATAAAGGTGTGACCCTATAGTATCATATATTATTAACAATGTCACTCGATAATGATTCTTCGGCAAATTGATTCAATAATCTCCCACTTGAACAAGATTCATTATAGAATGACATACGTTGTAGTTGACATCTAGCAACGGGCTACTGCTACTAACAACCTATGAAGGGTGCCTTCTCATCAACAACCAATTCCAGCAGCTTTAAGCTACAATTGTTAGTAAAGGTGTGGTATCCATTATTCCTTTCTCTCAGACATCATGTCGAACATGAGATATGGATTGCCATCAATCTCATTCAGTTTTTAACCTTTAGTAAGTCCTTAGATGTCTAACTCTCAATGAATAATAGGGACAAATCTCATCTTGACTATGTATGCTCATCAATGTAGTTCATGACATACCCAACGATGGCCCTTATGACTTCCTTGTAAAGAACAATGTTAAACCATGTCAAACCACAACAATTCCTACACATTAAGTCCTAAATACGTATCTCAAGTCTAAGAATATGAAGATACAACCTTGATCAAAACATCACTCTTGACTATGATCTATAAAGTGATTTTGATGCAGGTCAAGTCCAATGCTTATTCTCCTAATCAAGTACCTATGACTTTGGTAGCAGCTATTTCAATTCTCATCTCCATGAGAATCCACGAATCTTTTCATATTAGTCTTACCTCATAGATGCTCCCACAACTATGAACGACTATGGACATATAGAATAATTTATTTATTCAAGGATTTAAACATGCTAATATAGAACACAACAATTATTCAATTAAAAACTCATATCCAATATATCAATTCTTTACAATATATGTTGCTTGTATTGTTCCAATATCTAAATACTAAATTTGAATCAAATACATCTACTTGTATCAACAAGGCACTATAGCTATAGCTTCAATTTCATACTTTAGCTAATGAAGGATCTTTGTTAAGTGGATCTGACAAAACTTTATTTTGTATAAACTTTGTGAATACAAACATTTATAGCTTTATATATAACTCATATATAAGGAAAACTATCAAGAATGAAATAGATGCTTAAATATGACTTAGATACCAATATTTGTGTAATGAGATTACTCATAGTCATAATGAACTATACATTAAGCATCTTTGTTTGTGGTTCTGCAAACCATAATGTATTCTCTGATGTGTAACTTTAATTAAAATCTACATGGAAACACTATCCATATAACTTTCTCTTCATCCATAATGAGGGTACGTCCGATTATGATTCAGAATCATCTCAGTCTATTTAGAAGTTTAGTACATGTGTAACAACTTTAAATATACCTTTCTTTCAATTACTCTGCAGATTAGGAATATTTCTCTAGTACTCGCAAGTACTCTAGAATGTTCCTATAAGTCACACAATGACTTGTTCTGAGATTATACTGGTATCAGTCGACATGCTCTAAGCATACGACTTATCTGACCTTTATAAATAATCATGACATATATGATTAATTCCAGTTGCGCCAACATATGTAATACAATCATATAATATAGTTCAAAACATTAGCACTAGGATCTTGCTTAAAATCATCTCATATTGTATTTTGATAGATAACTCTCTTAGAGTCCTTTATCTTATGCTCTTTAAGATCCTTTACAATTAATGCAATTTTACTTAATCCTTTAAGCTGCCATGATCTATCAATATAGATCCTTATTCCAAGAATTAGTATGCCTACTACATATAAGGCTAGGAATGTTACTACGCTCCCACTAGCTTCATAGAAAACACAATAGTCATCTTTATTTATAATCAAATCACACAATGTAATTATCTTATAAGAAAGAAGATTCTTACATTGAGATGTTAGCTTAAATGTTGAGAAGATTTTCATTCATGTATGTTTCCTCCTTTGAAAAATCACTTACTCTTTATAGTGAAACTACATCGAGGAATATTAATCAACCCCATACTTGCTAACAATACATGAATGCATTAGTTTCTGATCAACAATTGAGCAGATTCAACAACAATTGCAAACTTGCTAGTTTCAAACTATGATGCATTTATCTTATGGATCATTAGCTCTTCATGTTCCAAATTTCTCCCACTTAGAATAAGAACTTTCTAAGAACTTGTCTTATGTAATGAAAATTAGTGGGATTAGTAGAAACTTCATCCTAAACAATCATTTAGGATAGTCTACACAAATATAGTTAGTAGATGCTAAAGTAGTTAAGCTTATTTTCTAACATAAGCTCTATAACTCCATACCTTTTAGATAAGGATAAACCATTACATCCTTATTCTAATAAAAATATTTAACCCACTTGTTTGGTTTGAAACATATATATTAAATATATATTTGTTACAGTTAGCATAAATCCAAAAATTTGTGAAGTAAATAGTTCTTTTAAAACATCATATAATAGACTAAAGGGTCTATTTTTATCCTCTTCGGAAACTTGTACTATCGACATTCATCTAGCGGCCATGTGACCCTATCTCACTAGAGAATACAAAGGCTACTTCAAACATCAAAAGATAGATCCAAGTGAATAGGTGATCCTATGTGTTAGGGTACAAAGTCATGCTTGGATGTGGCGTCTTAGGCTTTACCTTCTTGTATATGTAAATGGGTTGAGTCTTTCCTATAAATAAGAAGTGAGTGACTCCCATTATGTAAGGAACCATTTTGGAGTGTTAGACAAGACATAGAATCTTTGTACAAACCTATTTGTATATTCTTTGTAGATCTAATATGAGCTTACAAAGATTTATTTACTCCTTGTTTTCTTGATTTTACATGATGATTCACTAGATCTTTCATATTCTGCACATGCCATCATAATCATCACCACTACAATTGGTATCAGAGCGGGTGTTCTTGATTGGATCAAGAATTGATCCTTGACGGCTATTTTGATTTGGTGATTCTTCATGTTCTTATTGATCTTCGTGTTTAGAGATTGTTTTGTATTGTAGAAATCGAATTTTTCCTTGACTTGATCCATAATTCGATTTTCTCTCTCTAGAATACTTGTTTGTACCACTTTCTCTCACTAGAATTTGGTTCATATTCACTTTCTCTCTCTAGAGATCTCCTTGATTTTCACTTTCTATCTCTATAAAACCCAAGTTCATATCGTTTGATTCGAAAGTAAAGAAGCAATTATGGAGAAATGGATGATACATAGTAAAGATGTTCAATGTGAATGCTCATTTGAATATCTTCTTTATAGTTTGACTGTTGGATTGAAAAGTGAATATGATATTGTTGTAAATGGAGAAAAGAATGAAGTTGGAGAATTAATTAGTTGTCCAATTTTTCAAACCAAATATTTGTTTGATTGTTTGGTTACAACATATCAAAAGATACTAAGAAATAGAAGAGATGGAGAAGTCATAAAAGGAATTTCTCATGCTGAATGAAAATATGGAAGCAATAAACTTGAATATTATGCAGATTGTCATGAAGCTCGGGAAGGTGTTCTTGATGATGATCATGATGTTCAAGAAAAAGGAGTTCAATTTGATTTTCAAGATGAAAAAGTTTTTTGCTCGATTGGAGTTCAAACCGATGATATTTTGTGTTCTTGTGATTTATTTGAAGGAATGATTCCTTATCGGAAGCCATTGATCCAAGAAATTCACAAGTGTCAAACTCCAAAAGATTTGATTCAAACTCAAGAAGTTGTGGAAATTGGGTTTGTTCATGAAATCAAGTCTTCAAGATGCAAAAAGATGAGAAAGAAAAAAGAAAAAGAAGATTAAACGGAAGAACAAGCGGGTTTATTCACAAAAATCGTCGAATGTTGTTGTGAATCCAAAATCCGTGAAGCAAATTTGGGTTCCAAAGAAACAATCTCCAAATGTTGCATTGAATTTGAAGTCCAAACCCAAGAGTGTTGGTGGTTTTTTCAAGATGTTTTTGGTTTGATGAACAACATAAAGAACACGAAGAACGAGTTGTACATCACACATAATGGGTGGTACAATGTTCAAATTGGAGATTTTCTCGTTCTGAAAAAGAACCAAAATATTCCAAATTTGATTTGTTCGTTGCAAATGGATCTCAATTCGTCAAAAAGGTATCTCAAATTCTCAAATGGATTCCAAAATGTCCATGATTTTGATTCGTGTTTTGCGTTTTTCAATTATTGATCGATTTGCCTCATTGGATCAAACCCGTTTCAACCCCGTTGATTGATCCAATTATTTTTGTGTAGATCAAATCACAAAAATCAAAATCATATTTTATAAGTTTTTCCAAAATTCACTGTTCATCTCATCCAAAATTGAGTCCAATCACATTTCCATTCCTTGATTCATTGTTTATGCCCATTTTGCTGAATTGTTTTGAGTTAGCCCAAACTGATTATTCGATTAGTGATTACATCCCATTTCCGTCAAATGATTTCCATATCGTATCCATTTATTATCGATCAAAGTCAAACACAGAAAAAGTCAAATTTGATTTTCTGGAGAAGAATCAATGAAATGGTGGCTGAAATCCATAGATCTAAGTTGTGTTGAAGCTATGGGGGTCGAAATAGAGTTTAATTTTGGAAATGAATGGGAGTGTGTTCATGATGAAGAACACTGTGTTCGTTCCTGTTTACTTCTTGAACGAATTTTAAGGATCAAATAGTTGAATTGAAAAGCAAAGAAATGGAATCGACTTTGGTTATTTTGACTTCGAATGGTTTGGTTGAGAAGAAATTCACTTTTATGATGCATCGATGAAGAACAGATGGTTGAGGCTGAGTTGTGTTCATTGATTAAAAACGAACTGAGAAGATTTAGAATCGATTGTTTAGGAATGAAGACTTGATAAAATAATCGATGAGCAAAGAAGCATATACGTCGAATGATTTGGTAATATATCGATGAACGAACAGATTGATGAACAAGAACAATTTTAGGGACGAAGAACAGAAGTTTTGTTGGATCTATACGAATTGGATGTTGATTGTTGGTTACGACTAACGACTAACGAAGGGTTAGTAACTGGTGAATCAATTAACGAAAATGGGTGTTTGATTTTGTACGAACCCTTGATGTTGAGTTGTTGTTGAATGAACGAAGTGTGTTGTTCTTTCAAACGAAAAACTGGAAGAACGAAGTTCTGATTCAGAGGTTGGATGACTAAGAGGTTACTGTTCATTAAGAGGCTTCATTATCCTTCGATTTTGTGTGAAAATTTTCGTGTGTTTGGATGAAGTTTCGTACGAAGTGAAGCATGGATGACTTCGTACGAAGGGATTTGTCTGACAAATGAAATTAGGGAAGAAAGAAGAAAAAGTTTCCTACGTTTGAAAGGAAATTGGGAATATGAAGTTTCGTATGTTTTGATGAAGAACACAAGTTTCATTCATATGGTGTTGGATTCATACGAATTGGGAAAATAAGGAAGAAAATTAACGAAGGGTGTTGATTCGCGCTTCATTATCATCGATCACGAGTCGTACCTGATTAACGAAGCCTGTTGAGACTTTGTTACCTGATTAACAAAGTGAAGGGAAGAAAGCTGAAAGCTTCGTGTGTCATTGTGAAACAAATGAATTGGGGAAGAAAACACTGAAGTTTCGAATTTGTCCCCTTATATTTTCACGAAATAGCAAAATTGGTCCAATTTCGAATTTGGAGCAAAAACTGATGAGAATACAGAATTTTCGAAGTGAGTCCCTGCAGTTTCGAAAAGTTGGCAGAAAATACACAACTTCGAATTTGGAGTAAAAAGCTGAGAAATTGAAAATATTCTTTTCTGGTTCCTGCAGTTTGTGCGAGTTAACATTTTCTACCCAGTTTCACAAATGGGGTCCCTGCAAAATTCAGAAATTGATGTTTCTTACCCGGTTTTTGAAAAATCTTGCAACTTTCACCAAAAAAGTTTTAAAAAAAAATTCACTATTTGGAAATTTTTTTGAGGCTTTTTCGTGATTTTTTTTCCATGCAAGATTTTTGGTGATTCATTTTTGGTACACATCAAGAGGGAGTATTGTGAAGTTTATTCCTCGGGCGCTTCTCACGCTTAATGGGTTTTATAATCATTTTTTTATTATAAAAAGGAGGAGAATGATGGGTATTTGAAGCTTCTCGGGTTTGTCGAATATTCATTTGTCGATTTGAAGTCCGGTGTTACTTCGAGGGGGAGTTTGGTCTTGATCGCGTGAGCTCGTTGGATACTGAAGCCGGGACATCCAATCCTAACTTTGAGGGTGAGAATGTTAGTGTACAAAGTCATGCTTGGATGTGGAGTCTTAGGTTTTACCTTCTTGTATGTGTAAATGGGTTGAGTCTTTCCTATAAATAGGAAGTGAGTGACTCCCATTATGTAAGGAACCATTTGGAGTGTTAGACTAGAGAGAGAAACTTTGTACAAACCCATTTGTATATTCTTTCTAGATCTAATATGAGCTTACAAAGATTTATTTACTTGATGTGCTCTTGATTTTATATGATGATTCACTAGATCTTTCATATTCCGCACATGCCATCATAATCAACACCACTACACTATGCCACAAAAACCATACTAATGACGAGTGAGTGTTTTTGTCCGACTGAATTGTGAATCGATTCCACAACTCTTAAGATGTTTCAAGAAGACTTGGTTTAAAAAAACTCATTTTCTATATCACAACGAAAGGTTAATGATGATCTCATTAATTTGTATCTCAATCTTCACTATGAAAAAAATTGAGCAAACAAAGGTTTCATCAATAATGAATAAAAGTTGTTAGTGAAAATGATTAAACATCTATCACCAAATCTATTCATGGATTAAAAAGATTACATACATCACTTATGTATAATTCTTTTTCAAGCCCTTTGTTCTTTAACTACTAATAGATTAAGACACTTGCTAATCATCTTCCCATATAATTAGGATTCACATATATCAAATGAATCAAACTCATTTTCCTTCAAAAATTACATCCTTTTGAAGTTAGTATATATATGTTTCATATTTATATAGTCATGGAGATTATGACATATATAAGTTTGAATAAAATATCATTTTATTAATAAGGTGTTATGATTAGAACCATCAATTTAATGAAAGTTTATATATTTACTTCATAATTAACATTATGAGAAAATATTCTTTAACACATAATTCATCGTTTCGGATCATGAATGTGTAAATCCATTACACGATAAGTAAATCTGGATTTATTCATAAATTACAATTGTTACATATCCCTATAATAATAGGTACAAAACATCTATTGTTTAAATAAAGACTATAACATCACCTGTTATATCTTCAGCACGAAATGTCATTCGTTTGTAATCAATCAATTATTTCATCCAATTATCAGCACATAATATCAATTATTAGTGTCACCGGAAGGATAACATACTCAAGTAAATTATGAAAAAATTAATAGTTATAATATATGGATATCTAAAGTCTTTTCCAAGTCATACTTCTTTAGCTTCATGAGATTAGAGGAGCATTTCCTCTTTTAGTGTCTACTTTCTTCCAAAATAGAAACAACACTAATCATTTGGTACTTTCTTGATTTATGGCTTTATGTTGTATTTCCCTTAATTAAACAATAAGTTTATTTGAGCACAGAATCTCTTAGACATTCTTTATTTAATGTTTGAACAAACTTAAAGCATTTTCTAGTTTTCTGATTGAATATTTGCCTTACTTGATGAGACATCTGATATGTTTCATTATTATCCAAGACTTTATGCAAGTCAAGGCTAATTACTCCAGTATGATGTGAGGCACATCAATTACTCCAGTAACGAGACAAGCAAATGGTTTGGTGACCTTTATCCCATAAACTTAATAAAACTCGGTAGGTAGTGATTACCAATGACATACGATATGTATCTCTTAGATTATGGCATCCTAAACAACTATTGCCTAACTTGGCATGTTTATCCCATCTATGCCTTAGGCCTTTCATGCTTAGATGACCTTTATCACACAATATTCAAATCAAGTCATCCTACTTGAAACAACTTGTAGTATTGTAACTAACTAGTGACAATGTGACCATTTAGAAACCAGAAACTACAAAACTACCCCGAACATGATAAGACAATCCTAGTGACCAAGTGACACTATGCCACTAAGATCATACAAATGATAATGAGTGTTCTTAAAAAAGATGACATTGACTTGCATTTTTAGAAAAGGTTTTATATATGTTGTAATTTTTACAATTTAAGTTTATAAAAACAAGGTCTCATGAATATTGCATGCATCCAACAATACATGTACCCTTTTGTAAAATTCATATAACTTCTTATGTGGTTCTTTAGGTTCCAAATAAAACTTCATTTTATTTGCCATTAGCCACGATCAATTATAAACTAAAATCTGGTATTTTAAAGTTCAACCGTAGATCGGTTTTAAGAAAAGGTAAAAATATTAATAAAATTTCCTTTTATACTTAAGACTTGGTGTTTTGGATGAGTTCTAAAATCACAAATTTAAGTTTCTTTTTAATAATTAGATCTTATGACTTCATGAATTTGTAAAATAAACTCATTTTATTTTATAAACTCAATTTTATGCATCTTATGATAAAAGGCATATCTTTATAAACCAAAACTTGGATGAAGATACTTATGTTTTAAATTTCATTTGTCATGCATAAAACATAATAACAACATATTTGTGTTATGTCTAAAACACCAATATCATATATTAAGCATAATCATTAGTTTTATTATTTGTCGTTATAACACTATAAACAGATTTTAGTCTTTTTAATAAAACTCTTATTTATTATAAAGACATGGAGTTTATATAATGTTTAAACACCTTTTAAACATTTTCAAATATCTTAAAGTTGGTTATTTATAAGTTTTACAACAAAACAATTTTCAACGAAAATCGATTTTTAACCGCTAACTGGTAAAATTGTTTTTATAAATATTCATTTATAAACATCTTATGTTATCTTTTAAATAATTTTTACTCAAACTCCAAGTGATATTATTTTTTGATAAAATGTTATTTAACATGTAAAAACAATTTTCATATATCAAACATAACATACCAAAACATAAAATAAACATCACAAACATGTATTAAAACATATGTGAATAACCAACCAATTTTAGTGAGATTTTGTGATCCAACACAAAATGCCAAGTCTATTCCTAAGGAACATTTAAGGGACTAAAATCTTTTTGTACTTTTGTTGTTGAAGCTCCCACATGATGAAACATTCATTGCTTGCAAAGGTAGAAAAGCTTCTTGAAAGGTAAATAATTGAACAATGCAACACTTTTCAGAAAAGCTTGCAGAAAGTGTTGCATCAGGAGCAAACCCTTTTGAAATAGCCATTAGTGAAAGCTTTAGCGACGCTTTTCCGAAAGGTGTGAGTAACATTGTTGCACACTTATTAAGGCCGAATATCACCTTTGGTCTTCAAAAAATGGATTCATCTTCATATCTTAATAAATTATTTCTAATAACTATTCTATTCCTTTACAAACTAAACCAAGAAAACTAGTGTATTTAATTTATTACATACCATATGAATAAATAAATATTGCAACCATCTTAGAAAAGACAACCAACACAACAAACACAATGGTTCATGGCTAGTTTAGGCACATCATACATATATCAAATATATTAACAAACAACTCTTTATTATTTCTGTGGAAACTTTTGTATAACCAAAATGCATGAAAAATGGTTATATATAAAAATAAACAAATTTAACCAAGAAGTTGACAAAGAACACAAATATTGATTTTTTTTAACCAAAAGAAATTTATGCTTGTTCTCTAAAACCAAAGATTATCAAACATAAAAATCATTCTAACATATAGTAGATGACTCTGATACCGCTAATGGGATTTGATACAAAATATAAGTTTGCTTTTCACAAAAATCTTCAATGACAGTATTTAAAAATAACAAGTTTAATTTACTTTATAACAAAACCAAACCATCAAGGATCCATTTGTATAGGTTACTATGAAATAAAACAACCAAAGAGTATTTTAGAATGACAACCTTTGAAGCCTTTGAACTCACTTAGTTTTAGGGCGTTGATGAAGATAGAAAAATCCAAGAGTATGATTTTCTCTACAAGTATCCACCATCAAGATAAGGCACTTGGAATGCTAGTTCCTTCTTGTATTCTTTAGTGTCTTAAGCCTTTGAGTACTTAACTCAAATAATAACTAAAGGAGACAAATCAATGGAGATTCTAATTCACCAAACTAGCTTCTAAAGAGAGAAAGGTGTAGGAAGAGAAGAATTTTCGTTCATACGAGAGAAGAGAAGAAAAACTAGTCAAAAACTCATGCAAAAGCCATCCTTTTATACTCCCATTCAAGCCATAGATTTATATTATAACAACATAAAGTATTGGTAGCCTTTTAGAAGCATGGGGGACATATGAAGAAAGTTGACAAGCAACCTCAATTCATATAATAATATTTTCGGCCATGCCTCTTGAAAGAAGGAGAATTTTTTAATTTTTATAAACTCAAAGTTTATAAAACATAAACTTTGTATTTAGGTAAAAGACAAAAGGTTTCAACTAGTCCAAAAGGTTGTGCATGACTTATTAATTCATAACATATGAAATAATAACTAGTTATACTCTCTGATAATTATTATTTTCACAAAACAATAATTATTCTCAAATTAAAATTCAAGACATGATATTATTTATTAATAATCATATTAATAATAAATATACAAAATATGTCGACTTGATAAAAGTGTGACCCTATAGGGTCATATATTATTAGCAATGTCACTCAATAATGATTATTGGGCATATTGATTCAACAGATAGCTTCAGCAGTATCATATCCCCGACATGAAACTATAACTTGGATCGTCGTTTATCGGTGTAGCTCTTCTTTCAGCTCTGAGCTATCTGCAACCCTGCCTAATTTGTTGAATAAGATCTGTCTTCTAGAGTACTACCGCATTCACCCCCATGAACCTATGGCTAGCCTCTCCCCAACACACAAGTCTACGACACTTCCTTCCGTAAATATGCTCGAAAGTCGGTGTACCACTACTAGAATGATAGTTGTTATTGTAGGAAAACTTATCTAGGGAAAGGTAGGAGTCCAAAATGCCACTAAAGTCGATGATGCAAGCCCTCAACATATCCTCAAGAGTCTGAATGGTCCGCTCACTCTGTCCATCGATATGAGGGTGATAATTTATGCTGAAATGCACTCTAGTACCTAATTCGTCATGAAACTTACGCCAAAATCAGGAAGTAAACCGCACACCACGATAAGAAATAATAGAAACTGACACCCTGTGGCGAGCTACTGTCTCACATACAAATACGTCGGCTAACTTCTCGGCTGAAGAACTCTCCCGAATGGCAAGAAAGTGGGCACTCTTGGTCAACCGGTCAATAATAACCTAAATTACTTCAAATCCCTTAGCCATCCTCAACAACTTGGTGATGAAATCCATGGTGTTTTGCTCCTATTTCAACATAGGCACCTCCAAAGTCTGGATCAACCAGAATCTCGTTCTGATTAACGAGTTGTCCCAGAAACTGGACCTCTCATAACCAGAACGCGCACTTAGAGAACTTGGCATAAAGCCTCTCCTGTCTCAGTACTCCTAGTAGCTCCCTAAGGTGCTCCTCATGCTGCTCCCTGGTCTTCGAATTGACCAGAATATCATCAATATAAACAATGATTGATCGATCAAGCATCAGCCTGCATACCCAGTTAATCAAATCCATGAATGCTGCAGACGCTTTTGGTATGCCTAAATGGCATCACCACGAACTTGTAATGACCATAACAAGTCTAGAATGTTGTCTTCCCCAAGTGCTCCTCCATGACTCTCATCTGGTGGTAGCATGACGTCAAATAGATCTTGGAGAACCGATATACACCCTGTAGCTGATCGAAGAGGTCATCAATCCTGGGAGGTAGGTAATGATTGTTTACTATCAACTTGTTCAACTCCCAGTACTCTATTCACATACAATGAGACCCATCCTTCTTCTTCATGAACAGAATCAGTGCTCACCAGGGTGAATTGCTCATTCTGATAAATTACGTGCCCAATAGCTCTTGAAGATGAGATGACAACTCCTGCATCTTTAGTGGTGCGAGGCGATATGATGCCTTGGAAATTGGTGTCGCACCCGGGATCAGATCGATCGTGAACTCCACTAGCCTTATAAGAGGCACACCAGGTAAATCCTCCGGGAATACATCTAGAAACTCCCTAACCATTGGCACATTTGAGACCGAAACTCTACTCTCATCCCTGGTGTCAACCACATATGCGAGGTAAACTGAACACCCATGTTGTAGATACTACCGAGCCCTGGCAGGAAAACAAAAGGTTGGACCAATCTTGGTACCCTCCTCACAAATAGTAAGTTCTCCCCACATGGAGTTTGAACTATCACCAGTTGTCTCTCACAATCAATCATGTTGCCAAACCTGCTCAACCAGTCCATCCCTACTATTATTCATACATCCTCTGTAGGGATGAGAATCAAATAAATTGGGTAACTCACCCCGAATACCTCCACAGTATAGTCCCGAAAAACACTCAAAGCTACAACCCCATGTTCATTAGTGATGGAGACTCACAACGGACACTCTAACTCCCCAACAATCATAACAAAATCCTTACTGAAGGACTACGGTAAAAAAGATCGACTCACACCCGAGTCAAAAAGCACAAGAGTAGGCGAATATTTCAATAAGAATGTACCTATCGGAGTTACAAGCATAATTATACATGTAATAACCCAACATAAAATACATGAACACATATAGTAACAACGTCAGGTGTAGGCCTGGCCTCCTTTACTATGAGCTGAAATGCATGGCCCTAAGCCTTCAAGGCCTCATCTCTTCTCTGGCGTCCATCCGCAATCCTTAAAGTAGTCGAGGTTCGTGTTTGAACTGATTTGGTATCAAGGAAGGGATATTGGGCCTTCATATGTCCCACCTAATGACAATGATAACACATATGGGTGCTCGATAGCAGGGCCTACTTACGACAGTCCCTCATAATTAACCCTCCTTGCAACATTTTTGGCACCCAACAGTTAATCTACATGCACCCTCATGAGTCTTCCTGCACTTACCACAAATACGGCCCTCTAACCCCCAGATCATGAAACGGTGTAACGCTCCAAATTTTCAAACAAAATTTTCATTTTTAAGTTTCCCAAAAACATATTTTTTAACACCAAACCATGTCAAATATAAATGTCAAATACATAACATCATAAATAAAGTCAGAGTATCACAAAATCCACAAATAACCTCATTAGCAAAAGAGTGTGCACAATCATGTCGGCGCCTTTCCCACTATCCTAAGATGTACCTGGAACACATTTAAATCAACACTATAAGCACGAAGCTTAGTTAGTTCCCCAAAATACCACATATATAAATAATTAGCCTTTCAAGGCTATGTCTCAATAAGGACCCTCAGGTCAGGTGTCTCAGTGAAGACCCTCCGATTTCACGTCTTGGTATGCACTCTCCGGTCATAACTCAATATACATACACGAAATAATATAACAGCATAAGTCACAAAGACAGACTGCACATATATAACAATTAAGAACCTCCGGTCAACAACACGCATAAGACCCCTCGGTCACACATAAATTACCACACAGTATTTATAATGAGAAGACTTACCTCATGTAGCAAAGAAAATAAATCTCGCACCCGAACTGCCAGTCTAGAGTCCGCCTAAACTATGCCACAATATAACTATAATTAATATTAATAACCTGATAATGCTAGACCGAGCCTCTTAACTAAATCTCAAAATTGTAAAGAAAACCATTTTGCTCCTCCTTGACCAAAAGACCACAAATTGAGATAAAACTCAAAAGTCAACGAATGTCAACCCCCAGCGACTACGTTGGGCGTACAACTCCTTATGTTGGGCGCACTGCTGGCTAAGTGTGCAACGTGGGTTTTTGACTCTACGATGTGTGTAGTTGGGGGTACGCACGACGTATTGATATTTGCTTATTTAGTCATTAAAATCATGATTTATCTTAATACTTATGTTAATTTTATCTAAAATAATGGACAAAAGATGCTAAATTATGTTAAAATTTCATTTTCAGTAATAAAGTCATGCTCGGGAGAACAAGGAAGTGGAACTAGCGATTGGAAGCATGGAGATTGGATTTTGAAGAAATAAGGCTTAAATGAAGAGGAACTTGACGAGTTGGTCCATCAACTAGACGAGTTGACTGGAAAGTTCACGATACAAGGATGCCATGTCGTACACGCGTATTATGTAAAAAACTCGGAGAGTTTATCTTAAAATATCGACGAGTCGGAGATAAATTTTGGAATCTATATATAGATCATTTATTCCCGAAAGCCTAACACATGTTGGAGGCTTTCGACGATTTTTTGAGGCTAGAAAGGTTCTGAGAAGTTCTGGTTTTCGATTTCCTACTAGGAGCTTCAGCTTGAAGAGATCAAAGGCATTAAAGTATCACTTTTCTCTTACTCTTTGTTTTTAATCATGTTGATAACACTAGATTTCGATTTTATGATTATTTTTGCTGAAGTTATGGGCTAAAGTCCATACTTCTATTTAGATGTAGCGGGTCTTATTAATAGGGTTTGATTGAGTGGCTTGGATTAATTTGATTTGGTAATTTATCTTGTTAAGCTTGTTAAAAGATCCTTATGTGTTAATGATAATTATTTTCTGTTAATAACTAAGTGTATTGAGTTGTATGAATATCTTTTTAATTGCTTGAATCATATAGTTTTGTGAAAACAATATTGTGTGCCTAGTAGTAATGAACATGAACCTAGGGTTAACTAGAAAATGAATTAGTTAATGTGTGAGCATGTGTGATGTCAACCACATATGAGTTGATTGAATTAGCAAATTTAGTTAGCTAATATTACAAGTCTTACTTGATTCGAACTAAACACTAGGAAACTTGTTATCTTAATCAGTTGACCACTGTTTGAATCAACTTGTTTGCTTAAGGATTAGTAATAGTGAGCATGAACCTAATCACATTAGAAATCGGTAATCATTGATATATTAATCCATTGCACTTGCCACGAAATCAACCATAGGAATAACTGAATCGAAATCTAAATGGAAGTCTCTTTTATCCTATTGAATCTAGTTGTTTTTCATTCTTCTTTAGTTGTTAATTGTGTTTTGTTTAAGTTCTATTTGAATGATTAAGTTTCTAGTCTTGAGAAACTAGAGAAAACCCCTTTTTGTTACTTGATTTTATTAGGTAATATTAGTATTTATTTTAATTGTTACCGTTCCCTGTGTTCGATACCCTACTTGTTTGATCTATATTGCTAATTGATAGGTACAATGGCTTCGTGTGTTTGTCTTTGTGTCTAAGTTAGTAGGATTAAAAATAGTATATTATACATGTATCAAGCTTTTGGCACCGTTCCCGGGGAACGATTCTAATGGTTAATTTTATTTCCTAGTTTATTGATCCTTTGTGTGAGATTTATCTTCCATAAAGTTATTTGTTTTTCTGTTTTAATTTTTGTATTTGATTTTTCTGTTTGTGTGTCGAACTCGCCGATTCCATTACTGAACTCGATGAGTTGGTCCCGTTTTCAGTTTTGTTATTTTTTTGTTTTTGTTTGTTTTACGCATGTTTTTCTATTTTGTTTCAGAAATTTTATGACCAGAAGTTCCAGTTCTTTAGTAGTACTAACCGGAGAATCAAGCGGTTTTGACAAAAAGATAGAAGATCTCGAGTTGAACACAACACATACATACACATGGGCGAGTACAAAAGAATGATGCGTAATGATATTGGGCCAAGACTCGTGCAACCCGCAAATCCAGTGACACCAAACTTTGAGTTGAAAGGCCACATACTCACCCAGCTGAAGGACATCCCATTCTACGGGAAGGATCACGAAGACACGTACAAGCATATCGACGAGGTCAACAACATAGCCGACTACTTCAGCATCCCTAATGTGCCTTGCAAGACTGTTATACTTCAAATGTTACCGGTCATGTCTAAGGAAGCCGCGAAAGATTGGCCAAAATGACTACCTCCAGGATCTATCAAGACATGGGCTAAGATGCTTGAAGAATTCATAGATCAATTCTGCCCTCCCTAAAAAATAGCAAAGTTTAAGAAAGCCATTGCAAACTTCGAACAACAAGGAGGTGAATCACTCTATGAGGCATGGGAAAGATACAAAGGCTTATTGAGGAATTGCCCTTATAATGACCTAAACATTCAGCAAGAATTTTGTATGTTATATGATGGAGTGAATGTGACAACTAGGAAGCTCCTTGACTCCCATGGACCACTCACGAAGAAAGCGCCTGCAGTTATAAAAGAATCGATTGAAGAGTTCTCCAAGCACTCAAGAGAATATCATAACCCAAGGCACGACTCAAAACGAGGGGTGGTAAATTCAGTTTCCGATGACATGGCAGTAGTGATGGCTAAGCTAGAGAACATATATCGTAGGATGACAAAGATGGACCAATCTATCCATGTCATCTAAGTGGGATGTCACAATTGTAGCGGGCCACACCTTATTAAAGATTGTGACCTTGATGAGAACGGGAACCAGAAAGCACAAGTTTGTTATTCGAGTGGCGATAGGTTTGATGACGATTAGAGGAAACCCAAGAAAGACTGGCTACCATATGAAGAAAACAAAAAGGCAAAGGTGGAAAAGTATAGGCAAAAGGGGAGAGGATTCTATCAAAAGGAAGAACCGGTGCAAGAAAAGAAGACAAATTCTGAAGCCACGCTTGCATGTTTTACGAGTGAATCTGAGAAAAGACACGATGAAGTCGATGCTGCTATAAGGGAGCAACAAATCATGATGAAAGAGCACCAAATTATCATGAAGGATCAACAAGCTCTACTTTGGAATCAGCAGGCCTCAATCCTTAACATAGAGAAGGAACTCAGGCAGCTAGTGAAACAATTAAATGAAAGAACACCGTGCAGACTTCCTAGCAACACCGAGAAGAATCCGAGAATAGCTCATATTAATGCAATAAGAACAAATAAGAAAATTTTCAATCATATGAATCCAATCTAGAGTGAAGATCCAAGTGTGTTGCAGAAAAAAAAAAAAAAAAGAAACCCAAAATCGCAAACAGAGGAAAAAACTCGACGAGTTCAGAAACTAAACTCAACGAGTTTTGCACCTGATGAAAAAAATAATCATCCCTTAAAACCGTAACAAACTCCCTTGCCATTCCCAAGTCGAGCCATATGGGATAGGAAAAATGAAGAGTACAAGAAGTTTTTAGATCATGTAAAGTCACTCCAAGTTAACATTCTGTTCCTCGAAGCAATAACACAAATGCCCAAATATGCAAGATTCCTTAAAGAACTCATTACAAATAGGAAGAAGATGGACGGTGTCTCAAAGATAATGTTGAATGAAATTTGTTGAGTAACTATCATGAATGAACTACCAGAAATGATGGGAGATCCAGGTAGCATAAGTTTTCCATGCCAATTTGGAAATTTGACTACTACTTATGCATTGGCTGATTCGGGGGCTACTATAAACTGAATGCCATATTCCTTATGCAAGAAGTTGAACCTTCCAGAACCAAAGCCCATCCATATGGTAATCCATCTAGCTAACAAGACAATAACCTATCCAAGGGGTATTTGTGAGTATCTTCTAGTCAAGGTGGATAAGTTGGTATTTCCTACTGATTTCATAGTCTTAGATATTGAAGATGATCATAATGTTCCACTTATTCTTTGAGTGGGAGATGATGCGGTCACCTTTGGAGTCAATCAAGAGATGAAGCACTTACGGTCAAGTGAAGATAAGATTTCCTTAATAGATTTGGATGATGATTTGTTAGAAAAAGAGCTAGAACTTTAGCATGAAAACAATTAAAAGGAATTCACATTCTCTTCAGAAGAAAACTTTGATGCCCAAAGAGACTTACAAGAATTGGAGAGACTACTGGAGGGAAGTGAAGGTGATGAAGATATAAGAAAGTATAAAGATATAAACTTGGCATGTCTTGACAAACAATTGCAATATGGTAAAGCAAATCAAGACAACAAGAAGGAGAGTTTGGAGAAAAAAAAGAGAATACGAAGGCTTGGAATGAAAAGAAGCATAACTCTCCCATTGGCTTGCACATGATTGATCAGAAAGTGGAAGAAATTAAGCCAACAAAAATAAAGAAAACCAAGCCTCGCGCCTTAGTGTTCACCACCTTTGAAGTTTTCACTTTAAACCGCGTGATTCCCTAGTATATGAAGATAGTGAGATATAATTTGTGCCCTCAAGTGATGATGAAGGGATGAGTGAAAGAGCAATCGAGATAGAGAAAACGGAAGTGGAAAAGGTGGGACAACAAAAAGAAGAAGAGAAGACAAGGCTTGTGAAGAGGGGTAAAGAAACAAAGCGTAAGTATGATGAAAATACCACTAAAAAGACAAAGGAAGATGTGAAGAAAGGATACATAAAAAGTAATGGCTTATAAAAGAAGATGGAAGGTGCAAAAGGAGAAGAAGGAATGTCCTTCAAAAGAAGCCGCTGCAACATAGAGCGGGGAGGAGTCCAACTAACAACTCCTCAAAAAAGAAGCACTTGCGGGAGGCAACCCGTTATTTGATTTCGCTTTCTTTTACCTTTCCTTTTCTTTTCATTTTTAGTCTTTATTTCCATTATTTTTGTGTGATTTATTAGGATTTTCATTCTAAGTCTTCTGATTTGCTTAAAATGATTGCTTGAGGACAAGAAAAGATTGAGTGTGGGATGTGGTGAAATTTATTTAAAGATAACTAAATTTTTTTTCAAACAGAGTCCAAAAATCGTCGAGTTCCATTTTGCTACTCGACGAGTTCACTTGAAAAACCGCGACATTTCGTTAGAACCTTTCTCTACTTGACGAGTTTGGGACCCCCTGCTCGACAAGTAGACTTTATTTACCGAAAATAAAAATGGTTTTTAACTCGGTCAAATAGGGTTTTTACTCTAAAAGGTAAAGATTCATCAAGTTTCATCCGCCACCACCTTGCACTCGACGAGCTTTCTCTCTCAAGCAAGAAGCTTTCAAACTTCCCGGTTTTCACTAGAATTTTGCAGCAAAGGTTAGATTTTTCACTCCTAAATTTGTTAAAGTTTCAATTTTAAGTGTTTGATGGTTGCATTTTGTGAAAAAAAACCTGATTTTAAATTTGGTATGAAACTAGGGTTTAAATTTTTACCAAATTAGGATGTTTTGACTAGTTTTTCTTGTGAACTAATGCGTGTTTTTCATTCTCCTTTAATTGTTAATTGTGTTTTGTTTAAGTGCTATATGAATGATTAAGTTTCTAGTCTTGAGAAACTAGAGAAAACCCCTTTTTGTTACTTGATTTTATTAGGTTATATTAGTATTTATTTTAATTGTTACCGTTCCCTGTGCTCGATACCCTACTTGCTTGAACTATATTCCTAATTAATAGGTACACTCCCTTTCGTATGTTTGTCTTTGTGTCTAAGTTAGTAGGATTAAAACTAGTACATTATAGACGTATCACAAACTCCTCAGACTCCCACTTCTCACTTCTCTTGGTCTTAACCCGTTAAGACTAGTATTCCAACTATAAATATGAGCTAAGTAAAACCTCTTATTCCATAAAGTTGCTGACTTTGATCCTTTACATGGCTAGAAAAGACCCAATCCCAAAAACTCTAATTTTCTCAACACAAAAGACCATACAACTCATGCATGGAGAGATTTAGACGTCCAAGCACTCATTTTTATGGATGAGAATTCTCTAATACACCTAAGAGGACAAAATAATAGCTCTGGAGTTCACCAAACTTACAAAGTTCCATACTTGGGACGTAAAACCCTAAAAATGACCCAAAACAAGAACTAGAATAAACAATGAACAAGTTTTGAACTTGATACCTCTAGAAGATGCACCAACTGAAGTAGAACTCAAATCTAAGAGATAAAAACACCAACTATCCTTCCTTCAAGGCTTCTTCTCCACCAAAAGCTTCACAAGAACACTCAAATGGGCCACAAGAACTCACACAAGCTAGAGGGAAGAGATTATGGTTTTGATGAGGATGGAGGCTGATAATGGTGGGTAAAAAATGAGGCCATCATGTTCAATAAATAGGGACACAAGAAAATATTAGGGTTTCTCACTGAGCCTAGTACAACCAACATAGACTTTTGTACGCCCAACGTAATAGGTGGCCTCTGTGTTAAATGCTATGTGCTTAAGTACATTGCGCATACTCATGTGTACGCCCAGCGTACTCGATTGCCACCTTTTTCAATACAAGGACCAATCTTGACATATATATATATATATATATATATATATAAGGTTAAGGTATGAGGAATTATACCTCCTTTTGGGGATGTTACAATTCTTCCCCACTAGAATCAGACTTCGCCCTCGAAGTCATCCTCTGGAAACAACTTCGGATACTGCTCCCACATCTCGGACTCCTGCTTCCAAGTCCACTCTAAACCTCTACGGTGCTGCCACTGAACATTGACCAAGTTCACTGCGTTGTTCCTCAAGGTCTTCACTCTCCTATCGATGATCGCTACCGGCCTCTCAATATAATGTAGTTGATTATTAGCTTGAATGTCCTTGAAAGGGACCACTATCGTCTCGTCGGCTACACACTTCCTCAGTTGGGATACATGGAAGGTGTCATGAATCTCACTCAGCTCTTCCGGTAGCTCTACCGAATATGATACCTTTCCCACTCGAGAAATCACCCTGAAAGGACAACAATTCTAGGGCCCAACTTGCCCCGCTTCCTGAATCAGATCGCACCCTTACATGGTGATACCTTCAGGAGACCAGAGTTACCGGCCTAAAATTTTAGCTCAGAACGTCGTCGGTCTGTGTAGATTTTCTGACGACACTGGGCTGTCAGCAACCTCTTTCTAACCTGTTGGATATGCTCTATCATCTTGAGCACTATCTCGGTGCTCCCTATAACTCTCTGTCCGACCACCCCCAACAGACAGGGTTCCGGAACCTCCTCCTATATAAAAGCTCAAAGGGAGGCATCCTAATGTTGGAGTAGTGGTTGTTATTGTAAGAAAACTCAACCAAGGGAAGGTAGGTGTCCTAATTTGCACCAAAATCAATAACCCAAGATTGAATCATATCCTCGAGTGTTTGAATCGTCCGCTCGCTCTGCCCGTCCATTTGTTGATGGTATGCAGTGCTAAAATGTAGTCGGGTACCCAACTTCTCATGAAATATCTTCCAGAATCTGGATGTAAAGTGCACATCACTGTTGGACACAATAGATGTCGACAACCAGTGCCGAGTCACCAACTCTCGAACATAGATGTATGCTAACTTCTCTGCGGAAGAGTTCTCACTTATAGCTAAGAAGTGAGCACTCTTTGTCAACCGGTTCACTATCACCCATATAGTGTCCACACCCCTCGCAGTCCTTGGTAACATGGTAATGAAATCCATAAAAATCTATTCCCACTTCCATAGGGGAACATCCATAGGCTGCAACTTTCCATGAGGGAGTTGGTGCTCTGCCTTGACCTTGCGACAGGTCAAACATCTTTCTACAAACCATGCCACATCTCTCTTCATGCAAGGCCACCAATAATTGTGCTTTAGGTCTAGATACATCTTTGTGGCCCCCGGGTGGATAGAAAACCTTGACTTATGGGCCTCCTCCATCAAAATCCGTCGGGCTCCACCCATATATGGCACCCATACTTTCCCATTGAGAGTCAAAAGTCCCCTACTATCAGTGTGAAATGCTGAAACCTGCCTGATTACCCGCTCCCTCTTGCGGTTTTCTACTTTTATGGCCACCGCTTGGGCCTTTCTGAAGACATCTAAGATTGGAGTCCTCACTATCATCCTCATACATACATCTCGTATCGGGACACTCACTGCTCTGCGACTCAGAGCATCGGCCACCATATTAGCCTTGCCTGGATGATACAAAATCTCACAATCGTAGTCCTTCACTAGATCCAACCACCCTCTTTGCCTCATATTCAAGTTAGGCTGATCCATAAGGTAGGTACCTTAGGATCTTATGGTCCATGTAAATGGTACAACGGACACCATAGAGATAATAACGCCAAATCTTTAGGGCGAATACCACCACCCCCAGCTCCAAATCATGGGTGGGATACCTCGTCTCGTGAGGCTTCGGCTTCCTCGGCACATATGCGATCACATGCCCTCTCTACATCAACACAACACCCAAACCTGATATCGATGCATCACAAAAAACCATGAAGTCCTCCATCCCTTCCGGGAGGGCTAACACTGGAGCCTTACACAATCTCTAGCGAAGGGTCTCAAGTGATGCCTGCAACTTAGGCCCCCAAATAAAAACAACATCCTTCCTGGTCAGCTTGGCGAGAGGAACAACAATCTTATAGAAATCACTGATAAATCACCGGTAATAACCTGCCAGGCCAACGGAACTCCAAATCTCTACACCTCCCACTGCATTACTGCCTCACTTTTTGGTTGGGTCAACCAAAATACCCTTTTGACTGACAAGATGTCCAAAGAACAGGACCTCTCGTAACATGAAATCACACTTGGAGAATTTGGCATAAAGCCTCCTCATCCTCAACACTCCAAGAATCTCCCGAAGAGGCTCCTGATGTTGTTCCATAGTCTGCGAATATACCAGAATGTCATCAATAAAAACGATCATCGATCGATCCAACATGGGCCTTCACACCCGGTTCATGAGATCCATGAACGTTGCAAGTGCGTTGGTGTGCCCAGAAGGCATCACCACGAACTCATGATGCCCATAACTAGTCCTAAAGGCCGCTTCGGGATAACGGTTCTTCACCAAGATGCCCCCAGTAATTGGTCAAAGAGATCATGAATCATGGGCAAAGGATAACGGTTCTTCACCATAAACTTCTTCAACTCCCGGTAGTCATTGCACACCCGGTGTGAACCATTCTTTTCTTGACAAAAAGGATTGGGGCTCCCCATGGCAAACTACTCGGTCGAATAAACCCCTTCCCCAGAAGCTCCTGAAGCTGAGAGGATAATTCCTGCCTCTCGGCGACGCAAGTCGATACAGTACCTTATGATAAGCGCCACCCTAGGAATCTCAGATCGATCCGGAACTCCACCTGCCTCTCAGGAGGTACACCTGGTAACTCCTCGCGGAAAACATCAGAAAATTCACATACCACCAGAACATCGAATATAGAAATTGACCCCCTATCCACAACTTGAGTATCCACCACATATGCCAGAAAACCCATACACCCATGCTGAAAACTCTATATTTCCCTGGTGACAGAACAGAAAGCGGATCCCGATCTAGTACCCTCCCCATAAAAAGCAAGCACCACACCACTTGAGTCCCGAACTGTCACCAACTGTTGCTCGCAATCAATCAAAGCCCCAAATCAGCTCAACAAGTTCGTGCACACTATAACATGGACATCCCCCATCGCTATCGGCACCAGATCAATCGGAAATTCGACACCAAAAATCTCTAAAACATAGCCACGAAAGACATCGGTAGCAGAAACCGCGTGCTCGTCAGTTACGGAAACCCTCAATGGCCGACTCAAGACCTTGCGCCTGATGCTAAAACAATGACTAAAGGATAAAGACACAAAGGATCGACTTTCACCCGAGTCAAATAGCACCAAAGCAGGCACATAATTTACAAGGAAAGTACCTACATGAAACACAAGATAAGCATAAACAGATCAAATAAACAACATAAATAAGGAGATACATTCCAGCAACAACATCAGGTGTCGTGAGGACCTCCTCGACTGTCAGCTGAAAAGCTCTCTCACGAGCTCTCAGAGCCTCGGCCTTCCCCGGCCAACCATCAGTAATACACAAGGTAGTAGGAGCAGGGGCCGGAGGTTAACCCTGAGTGAGCTGAGGACACTCCGCCTTCCTGTGGCGAGTCTAGTTGCAATGAAAGCAAACCGAAAATCCCTTGGGAAATCCTTCGCCATATGCCCCTCCTTGTCGTATTTGAAACAAATCCCAATCGGAAAGATCCCTCGTGACTCTTACCGCACTTGCTACAAGTGCAGCCCTTCTGGCCTCCTGCTCTAGAATCAGCGGGCTTGAACCGCTTGGTCGTTGGCTGCGATTGCACTGGCCTCATGTCTCTCCCCTAAGACTCTATCTCCTCCCTCGCATGTGTTGGATTTAATGTCTAAGCCCATAAATATAATTGGTATGTACTTGACCCGAGAGTAGCATAGTCCATTTAGGTTGCATGCCACCATAACAATTTGTAAGGATGGACTTTTGAGAAAAGGATATTTGAGATTTGTTAATATATTATATGTTCTAATTTATTAATATGAAATCATATTATTTAATTATTATTGATTAAGAATTAATTTGGAATTAATTTTGTAATCAAAAGAGACTAATTAAATATAAGGGGTTGATTTAGAAATTCATTCATTCTTATGGTGTGGGCCAATGATCCATGATTCCTTTTGTTGGGCTAAACCCATGTGGTGACCCATGGATGATCCATGGAGGTTAAAACCCATGTAGCATAAGGAATGTGGAAAGTCATGGCTATTAAGGCTTACATGGTGTAACCCTAATTCCACCATACTAGATAAGAAGCTCCTAGGCTACCAAAATCGGCACCCAAGTGTTCTTAGAGAGCTATAGCCGAATTTGGTGCTAGATAATCCATTCTCAAGTTCTTCAAATTGTTGGTGGTGTTGTGTGAAGCATTTGAGGCATCACACTTGGGGTGCTAGGCTCTTAAAGGCTTAAGGAATGAAGCTACAAGAAACGGTATGTCGTTTTACTAGATTTTTGTATTACGTATACTTCATAGTATGCTAGTTAGGATGAAACCTTGGAAAAATGAAAGTTTGCATGTATAATAGAGAAAACATAGATCCAAGGTTTCTAGGGTTGCATGCACACCTTAGGAGTGTTAGAATGCTCAAAACCCTTCAGTGGTATCAGAGCCTAGGCTTGTTTTCAATTATACTTGATGCTACTTGTGTTAAAAGCTTGAGAAAATCGAATTTATGTAATCTGGACAGTGAACTCACCGAGTCCACAGACAGACTCGCCAAGTCAGCCTTAAAATCCAACCAACTCGCCGAGTTAGTTCATGAATTGACGAGTTTGTGCTTCTAGATGCAGATTTTCGAGTTCTAAAGCTGTAATTGGGCTAGGATCATTACCCTAAACTGTTTTTGAACTTATAAACTTGTTTTTGATGTGGTAATGATCATGCTAATCCAATTCAAAAGATAAATGTCAAAGTTTCAAGTTTTATATTAGTTTATATGATTCTTGAAAATTGTTGATGTGAATTATCATTGCTTATGAGTTTTGCTAGATCATAGAAATTATTTTACACTTGCTTATTAGTTTAATTGTTGATCTAAATGCCTTTTAATGGACTTCATAACTTGTCCTCAAGTTATGGAATTCCAAAAGTCTTTTCCTTAAAATTCATTAAAACTCATAAGTTATAGAAATGAAAGGTTTTGAATAGTTTCAAAACTGGCTCTCAAGTTTTGGAATTTGTAAAGACACTTTAGAATACAGTAATTCCAAACCCTAGAATTTTAAAAGTTTAAAATTCAACCCTTATAATTTATAGTATTATAAGTTAACAATATACATATACATATATATATATATATATATATATATATGTATGTATGTATAAGATCAAGTCAGTCTTACCGTTAGTAGGCCTCATTCACGAAGCCGGTCTGTAAGGGAGGTATACGGTTACTGCCTATAAAATGGTAGTTTAATGGGTGTCCACTCTCACCCAACGCTTCCTTGACTGGTGGAGGGTCGTTAGCCGAACGGGTAGGATAGGACTATAATTCTCATTAATTATAAAGATAATAAAGTAACTAAACCTTTTGTTAAATTCACAATCTTAGTTACTTTAGGAAAATGTGAAATTGATGCTAATCCCTGAAAATTTCACTTTGCATCTTACCAAGTCGCTGATGGAGAGTGTGTGGTTAACTGTCACATTAACTTGGAATAGTAAGGGCGGCAAAGGGTGGCTCGATGTTAATCATAAGATCAATGGAGCGTGTGTGGTTAACCGACACATTGATTGGGTGATAAAGTTGGGAGTACCAAGCACATTTTGCATGGTTATTCACACCTTGTTTGTGATCTTCGGTATCCCAGTCACAAACCTGAAGGGTATAATCGAGATTTAAACATGCCATTGAATTGTTCAATGAATCTCAAAGGATCTACGAGTTTCGATCCAATTAAAACTTAATAAATATTTCGTTTTCATGTTGGAAATTGCTAAATCATCATTTACCTACCTTCAAATATTTTTCAAGTTGGATTACGGCATCCTTCTTCCATTTTTGTAAAATATTGTGTTGGGTCCAAGGCTTAATATTTCATTTGGTTGTTTTATTAAGGACTCCTTATCTAATCTAAACTTGTCTTTCCTTCTTTTTCAGATGTCTTCCGACACTACTTCTGGCTCAAACCCTATAGGCTCCTTCTCTCTCATGAACCTTTGTGGGAGAGTCATCTTCGATGGTTCCAACTTCAATGATTGGATTAGGAACATCGGGATGGTCAGTCGCTATGAGGACAAGGAATATGTCTTCGACAAGGAGCTAAAGGAGATGAGTCTTCTGGTACTCTTGAGGAGATTGTTGAGTTTAGGGAACACTCTACCCTTTTGAGATGCACAAGGACCTGATGGAAAGATACCATCAGAGTGCTCTTCAAGAGAGGTATGAAATCATCTCTTCCATGATAACAACCAGGATGAAGGATGGTGAACCCATCACGGGCAACATGCAAAAAATGCAAAGCTTTGTGGACCGATTGCAAAGGTTGAATGTAAACTTCCCTAAGGAGCCGACTATAGAGATCATTCTACACTCCTTACCTCTATGTTATGATTAGTTTTGAATGACCTATCATATGAACAAGGAGGAGGTCACACTTAGCTAATTTCAAGGGCTTTTGAGGACTGTCGAAAGTGGTCACAAAGGTAAATTGGTTGTTACTACTTCTACCACCTCCCCTGTTCTGGAAATAGGACAAGGGAAAGGGGAGAAGAGGAAGGCTCCCTCAAAGAGCTTCAATGGAAAGTCTCTTGATGGATCCTCTTCAAGTGGGACGAAGGCTAGTTTTGCTGCTCCCATTTCCATTCCTAAAGAAGCAAAGTGTTTCTACTGTCATGAAAAAGGGCATTGGAAGCAAAGCTGCCCCAAATACTTGCAGGATGTTAAGGATAGGAAGGTTAAACCCACCCATGCAGGTATTTATACTATTCTATCTAAAAATTCTTCACATTCTAACTCTTGGGTGCTTGACACAGGTTGTGGATTTCACATTTGTTCTGATGTGTAGGGCCTAAAAAGAAGTAAGGATGTGGAGCATGGGAAGATAAACTTGATCATGGGGAATAGGAAGGTTTCACATGTCACCAAGATTGGAGTTTACTCTTTATTGCTTAGTAGTGGGTTAAGAATAGATTTGAATAATTGTCGATACTCGTTTGATATGGCGAGAAATATTATTTCCTTCATGGTTTGTACAAACAAGGTTTCACATTTTCGTTTGATAATGAAATCGGTGCAATAAATGCTTATTATAATAGTGTTATTTATTTTAAAGAATTACCTTGTAATGGTGTATATGAAACTGTGAATGTTGTAGACAACTTAGGAAATGATGTGTTGCATATTGATTCTTCCAATGAATTGGATAAAGCATGCTTGTGGCATTGTCGTCTTGGACATTTTAGCAAGAAGCGCATAGGCCAACTCCAAAATGTTGTAGTTTTGGAGTCATTCGACTTAAGGTCGAATGACACTTGCAAATCTTGCTTACACGGAAAGATGATTAAATCACCCTTCACTGGTACTTGCGAGAGGGGTTAGGGTTTGTTGGATCTCATACACACCGATGTGTGTGGGCCCTTCAGAACCGCCACAAGGGATGCAAACCGCTTCTATGTGACTTTTACTGATGATTACAGTAGATATGGCTATGTCTACTTAATCAAGCATAACTCAGAAACCTTTGAGAAATTCAAAGTGTTTAAACAGGAAGTGGAGAACCAGCTGGGCAGCAATATAAAGATGTTCCGATCCGCTCGAGGTGGTGAGTATCGTAGTATCGAGTTCCAGGACTATCTTAAGGAATGTGGAGTTGTTTCACAGTTGATGCCACCAAGGACACCACAGCTTAATGGTGTGGCTAATAGGCACAGCCAAACCTTGTTGGACATGGTTCATTCCATGATGAGTTGATATTTGTTACCAATCTCATTATGGGGGTATGCCTTAGAGACTATCGCCCATATCCTTAATCTAGTCCCTACCAAGAAGGTTGCAAAAAACCTCACGAGATGTGGACTAGGAAGGCCCCCACATTAGATGAAATCAAGGTTTGGGGTTGCGAGGCTTTCGTGAGGCGTGAGACTCACGACAAGCTCAAACCTCAGAGTGAGCGGTGTATTTTCATTGGCTACCCACAGAAATCCATTGGTTATCTCTTCTACAGATCGAATGACAATGTTGCCTTCGTTGCGAGGAGAGGAGTATTTCGCAAGAGAGAGCTCATAGGCCAAGGAGACAGTAGGAGGAAAATTGACCTTGAAGAGCTTCCAGAGTCAAGCGGTGAAGGAACCTCAAACACTAGCGATCAACCTAAGGAGGAAACTCCTGTTGAGCCAATTGACAATTCTGTACCTCTGAGGTGTTCCGGTAGAGTTAGTGTTCCACCTGAGTTCTATGGTTTCCATATTACTGCAGAAGGTGATACATTTATCAGTGATAGCACACTGGTAAATTTGGATGAACCTAATAACTACAAGGAAGCCATGGGGGCCCCGAGTCTGCCAAGTTTGGAACTTGGTTGACAATACCAGGTCGTAAGACATTCAGGTGCAAATGGATCTTCAAGAAGAAGGCCGACATGGATGGGAAGGTACACACTTATAAGGTGAGATTGGTTGCGAAGGGCTTTACTCAAACTCCAGGAGTTCATTATGATGAGACCTTCTCACCAGTAGTAAAGATTAAGTCTATTAGGGTTATGCTAGCCATTGCTGTGTTTCATTATTATGAAATAAGGCAAATAGATATCAAAATCGCTTTCCTTAATGAAAAGTTGGCTGAGGATGTTTACATGAATTAGCCAGAGGGTTTTGTCGATGCAAATTACCCAAATAGAGTGTGTAAGCTTGAGAAATCCATTTATGGATTGAAAAAAGCATCTCGCAGATGGAATCTTTGTTTTAAGGAGAAAGTCAAAGAGTTTGGCTTTTCGAGAAGCGAGGATGAGTCCTGTGTATATGTCAAAGCTAGTGGGAGCACAATTAGCTTTCTAGTACTGTATGTGGATGACATACTACTCATAGGAAATGACATCTCAACCTTGTAGGAAGTTAAGTCCTGGCTTGGGAAGTGTTTCGTTATGAAGGACCTCAGAGAAGCTGCCTATATTCTTAGGATAAGGATATTGAGAGACAGGGGTAAGAGACTAATTAGACTTAGTCAAAGTACCTACTTGGATAAGGTGTTGAAAAGATTCAACATGAAGGATTCCAAGAAAGGTGACTTATCGATGCAGAGCAATGCCTAATTGAGTAAAGCTCAGATTTTGAATACTATATGCTTCTGCTGTTAGCATGATCATGTATGCGATGACTTATACTCGCCCTTATGTGGCCTTTTCTTTCAGCATGGTCAGCAGATATCAGGGGAATCTAAGCAAGGCTCACTAGACTGCGGTAAACAACATTCTCAACTACCTGCGGAGGACTAAGGACTGGGTCCTTACCCTCGGTGGGAGTGATGAATTGAAGGTGGTGGGGGTATAGTGACACCAGCTTTCAGACCGACAGGGATAATTTCTGCTCTCAGTCAGGTTGGGTGTTTACCCTGAATGGAGGAGAAATAACTTGGAAAAGTTCCAAGCAGGAGATAATAGCTGATTCAACTTGCGAATCAGAGTTATAGCAGCAAGCAAGGCGGAAAAGGAGGCAATATGGCTGAAGAACTTCATTTGAGACCTTGGAGTCATACCAGCTATAAAGGAGCCTATGGAGATTATCTATGACAACAAGAGTGCAGTTGCCTTAACCAAGGAACCAAGGGATCATGACAAATCTAGGCACATCGACAGAAAATACCACTTCATTAGACATCGAATAGAAGGACTCGTCGTGGCAAAGAGGGTATCATCAGATGAGAACCCGACAGATCCCCTTATGAAGGGATTGAGTAGGGTTAAGCATTTACAACATGCGAGGCACATTGGGCGGAAGGATGATATTAGTTTTAATAATTAGAAGGCTTTCGAAACTTGTAATAGTTGAAATATAATTGACATTTGATGTTTAAATAAAAGGTGCTTTTTATTTACTAGTATGGTACTGTCTTGTATCAATCATTTACTATTGTTTCATTTTGCATGTTTTGACTTCCAAAATAATTGCATTACTCAAACTATCCATAGTCGATCATACCTTGGAAGTAGGTATTGAATCAAGACTGTCATGAATTTGGTTTGTAGATTTGTCCAAATGGTATTAGACATAGCAAAGTTTGCTGCAACATTCATGAGTGCTCATAAGGTCTGAGTATCGGATTCAACCTGCTCTCACTTGTATCACTTCATGGAATTTATCTAGAGTGATCGTGAGATGATAATATCATATAAGTCTTCAAACCTAGATATATGAGTTGTTTACTATGAATTGGTTGTACATTGATAGTACGAAAACGCATCAGTAACTCAATGTTATAAAACGCATGGTTGTGTACAATTTGATGAATAGTTAGTACAAGCATATGAGTCGAGTTTTATCTGTTCCTTTTAGTCCTTGGAGGATTAAAAGCGATATCTTCGGCCCTTAAATGATTTTGTTTTGACTTATGTGTCGGGCCCGGTCAGAAATAAATATATGTGTTCTATTATGTTCTATGTCAAACAAATCAAAAATCGGGAAACAAACTGTTGGACAATAAGTATAACGTTGTTCCATGTATTTGTCCGGCTGATATCTTGAACAGAGGATTATGTGATCACTTATCTAAAATGGAGCATCTTGTTTCGACAGAGTACTTTAAGATTTACGATTTCTAGTCGGTGTTTTAAGTCGTACTTGCAGTTATAGTTATTAGACTTATCCAAGTAGGAGACTTTTGGATTTAGTGTCTAAGCCTATAACTATAATTGGTATGTAGTTGACCCGAGAGTAGCATAGTCCATTTGGGTTGCATGGCACCGAATTTTTTTGTAAGGATGGAATTTTGAGAAAAGATATATGTGATTTGTTAATACATTATAAGTTCTAATATATTAATATGAAATCATATTATTTAATTAGTATTGATCAAGAATTAATTTGGAATTAATTTTGTGATCAAAAGAGACTAATTAAATATAAGGGGTTGATTTGGTAAATCATTCATTCTTATGGTGTCGGCCAATGTTCCATGATTCCTTATGTTGGGCTAAACCCATGTGGTGACCCATGGATGATCCATGGAGGCTAAAACCGATAGAGCATGAGGAATGTGGAAAACCATGGCTATTAAGGCTTACATGGTGTAACCCTAATTCCACAACACTATATAAGAAGCCCCTAGGCTACCAAAATCGGCACCCTAGTGCTCTTAGAGATACATAGTCGAATTTGGTGCTAGATAATATGTTTTCAAGTTCTTCCAATTGTTAGTGGTGTTGTGTGAAGCATTTGAGGCATTACACTTGGGGTGCTAGGCTCTTAAAGGCTTAAGGAATCAAGCTACAAGAAAAGCTATGTCATTATACTAGATTTTTGTATTACATATACTTCATAGTATGCTAGTTAGGATGAAACCTTGGAAAAATGAAAATTTGCATGTATAATAGAGAAAACATAGATCCAAGGTTTCTAGGGTTGCGTGCACACCTTAGGAGTGTTAGAATGCTCAAAACCCTTCAGTCTGGGTCTCCAGGTCGATCCCCTTCGTCCTAGCATTGGTCTGCAGTTTAGCTAATGTTCGATAGGATGAGTTCGCCACGAACTCCCGAATATACCTCCTCAAAATGATCAAGTACCGGCTCACACGTGTTTGCTTTGTAGACACGTGCTTAGGGCAAAATAATAACCTCTTGTGGAACATCCTTGTGATCTCAGTCACCGTCTCTATCTTTTGCTTGAGAGATAGAAACTCTTGGGCCAATCGTACCCTCTCCACCTAGGGAACAAACTCATCTCGAAAAACCTTGATAAACCTCTCCCAATTCACTGCAGCATGCTCTGCAGGAGAATATACAGTCGTCACAAACTTCCACCAGTCCTTTGCACCAAGCGAAGCTGGTTCAGTGCAAATCGAACCTTCAGGTTCTCATGCCATGAACAGGTATAAAAACATCTCTCAACCTCATAGATCCATGTCATCACAGCAACCGGGTCCTAGGTCTTGTGAAACTTTGGTGGCTTCATGTTGATGAACTCTCAGAACATCAATGAATCACCCCCTGAGGCTTGCAGATGTAAGGGTTGTGTTGGTTGTGGCAACGGAAGACTCGGTGATAGAAGCATAGCGCTCGTCAAAAGTCTCAATCAACATGGTCTTAATAGACCCTAACATCTCTGGTATGGCCTCCCTGATAGTTACGGCCACCTCCTCGACAACGATCCTGCCGATCTCATCGTCACTAGTATTCGGTCTCTCGGGGTTGTTGGAGTCTGAACCTCGGGTAACCACCATATTCTCTTAAATATAAAAATGGAAATCATTAGGTACAGGCTAAAATTCATGCACAACACTTATACATCCCTTCAAGCTCTTTAGCATCCTAAGATTCCTTCTTGATTCGCGTACGGATCCAGTGCTTTCAGTAGTACGGGCCCAATACTACCTTCCACACCAATCCATATTTGTCCCATGTTCTCCTCTTAAGACCCTAAGTCACAAGTACTCTATCGCACATGGATATCTAGCTATTCCCTCAGCATAATTCTCAAACTAAATATCTAGGCACTCATCCTAGACTACTCCTCAATGCCAAACTGCCTCGCAAGGAACTCCGTCATTCTCGCCGTCTGCTCCACGCACACCAATTGTAGATGATACAAGGCTCGATAGACAGTCGAATAAATGATTCTTCCTCAATTCCCCAACCAAATAAGGAACATTAAGAAAGGCTAAATCATGCATTCTAAGGCTATAAAGTCTTAACCATGTAAAACTAAGTAGCATACACAGAGCAAATAGCAAGGATAGGTTCAATCAAAGAAGCGACCTCCTAGGATAAGGCCACACAAATCAGGCAACTCTAACTCATACCTCCTGGAGATAGCTAGCCTACCATCTGCATGCAGTTCTAACAACTTAAGAATAACTCATCTCATAATATAATTAAGTAAGGGTATTTGGGAAATCACCGCTCGGGCTCTGGCTAATTGTACACACTGCTTTGTGCTGCTTTTCTCTTACAAGTCCTTTACTATTTTGGAAAATCTTCTTAGGAAAATCATTCCTTTTTGAAAAAAATTAACTCAACACCTCGGTTTGAGTCCAGACACACCTGAGGGTGTGCCTAAATCCCTCAAACCAAGGGTCTGATACCAAGTTGTAACATTCAAAATTTTTGAAAACTAAATTTTCATTTTTAAGTTTCCCAAAAACATAGTTTTTAACACCAGCCCATGTCAAATATAAATTTCAAATACATAACATCATAAACGAAGTCATAGTATCCCAGAATACAAAAAAAAACCTCATTAGCAAACAAGTGTGTACAATCATGCCGATGCCTTTCCCGCGATCTTGAGATGTACCTGAAACACATTTAAATCAACACTGTAAGCACGAAGCTTAGTGAATTCCCCAAAATACCACATACATAAATAATTAAACTCTCAAGGCTATGTATCAATAAGGACCCTCAACTCATGTCTCACAGTGAAGACCCTCCGGTCTCACGTCTCGATATGGACCCTCCGATCATAACTCAATATACATACACAGAATAATATAATAGCATAAGTCACAAAGACAAAATGCCAATATATAACAATTAAGAACCTCCGGTCAACAACACGAATAAGACCCTCCGGTCACACATAAATTACCACATGGTATTTATAATGAGAAGACTCACCTCACATAGCAAAGCAAATAAATCTCGTTTGACAACTCGAAACTTTTTCCATTAATGTTAACCCGATTCCGTTAAATAAATTTTGAATTTTTATTTAGATCCGTCAAATTCTTATGGTTTGGAAAATCATTTATGTTATATAAATAAACTTTATATACAAGAGTCGGAATCAAAATCGCGCGCAAACCCGAGTTACTTCGTAAATCAGTGAAAATCGGCCTGAATGGTGTTCACGGCCGTGAACCCGATCATGGTCGTAAAACCAATCACGGCCGTAAACTGTTCATGGTTTGTGGACCCCACCACCGACCATACACCCAGCCTATAAATATGTGACTCCTACCCTCATTAATACTTTTCTGGCCGTGAACACCCTTTCTCTCTCTAAAAATCATCACCCAAAATCACAAGATTTCTCTTCATCTATCACTTTATCCGCCTTGGAACTCGTTTTGGAGCATCAAAACATTCGTTTTTCACCAAATCGATCTTTGTTGTTCTTGAGTGCACTGCCGTGAACCCTTCAAACCTTCAAAGGTCGTAAAACCTTCAAAGACAGTGAACCGTTGATGTCCTAGAATAGTTCGTGACCGAGAACAGTTCACGACCGTAATCCCTTCACGACCGCAATTAGCCCTACATCGTGAATCTTGGCTGCAAACCCACTTTTCCAGTTCAGTCAAATCTCGGTAACATTCCTTAACCAAAAGAAAGTGTTTTTCCAACACTATAATTAATGGTTTCGCTAATAAAATGAATATATGTATTTAATTGTTATTAGGATCTTGTTAAGTGTCGCGTATATCAACATGAGGGTCTTCATTTCTAGTCTGAACTGAAATATCATTTTTTTTAATATGAATATGAATCTATGTTTAAAAAGTAAAAAAATATGAATTTTAATATATTTATTAATTTTTTTCTATAAAAAATAGACCTTAACTTTTTTCATTAAAGAAAATGAAGTGAGATTTTTTCGAAAAAAAAAGTTCGTTTTTTATATATCATCATGTATCTCTATAGAAAAAGGACGAAAAATAATGAACAACGGTATATTCGGGTTTTTTTTTTGATAAAAAACATGGCCTAAAAAAATTTTAAACGAAAAAAAGTGGTGGGTTTTTATTAAAGGTGGATTTTTTGGTAAAATCCGGTGTGTGTGTGTCCAATGTAAAAATGTACATCTATTTTCTTGGCCGTTGATTGTTATGATTTTCGATGCTCACAATTGGTTCATTGGTTCATTGGTTAATTATGGTTCTCTATTGAACCTCACCCTATATATATATATATATATATATATATATATATATATATATATATATATATATATATATATATATATATATATATATCATTGTTGTAAAAATCCCGACTAGGTCCCGATTAATCTCCGATTAATCCCTTGGCGCGTCTAGCAATTAATCCCTACATATATAATGAGTGAAACAGTATAAAACGATGAAAATTTAACATTTTGAACAAGTTTTATCTCAATGGAAACTATTTGAGGCATTATTAGTGTTGTATTAATCATATTAACCTATTTTGTTATGATATTAGTGGTATTTATGAACTTTGATATGATATTAGTCATATTAAATTTTTTAAAATTCAACAAATTAGCAATTAATGATCCCCCGATTAATCTCCGCCTAGCCATTTAATCCCTTATCCCCAGTCCACCGACTAGCTAACGTCTAACGTTTTTTACAACCTTGATATATATATATATATATATATATATGCATATATATATGTATATATATATATATATACATATATATATATATATATATATATATATATATATATATATATATATATATATATGGTTATGATATGAGAAGTTCTAGCTCCTTCTGTGGATGTTACAATGAGTGGGGGTGAACCTCTTTGTTACTGGCTATAAGTGAGCCTGGGTCTGCTACTTCTCTCTCGTTTGTGACTCAATATCTATCTCTCTCGTCCAAGAAAAAGATTGCAACTCGATTAGAGAACGGTACCGCTGAGTAGACACAAATGCCCTAATCTCCTTCTTGAGCATGCTCAAGTACTGAGATATATGGACCTGCTCCAAAGTAGCATACTCGTAGTAGAAAATGGTTATCTCTGTTAACATCTTGGTGATCTTCGTCACCAACTCTGTCGTTTGCTTCAGCGAAAGATACTCCTGGGCTAACCTCTCCCTCTCCAATATTTAAACATACCTAGTATGGAAAATCTCTGCAAACTACTCCTATTTCACTACATCTTTCTCCACGGGAGAATATGTACCAGGCAACAGCTTCCATTAATCTTTTGCCCCCAAGAAAAGAATGTTTAGGATGTACCCGGCCTTCTGTTCCTTCGATCATGAGCAAGTGAAGAAACAGCCCGCTACATCTGATAACCACCTCATAGCAATGATCGGGTCCTTGATCCTATCAAACTCTAGGGGCGTCGTGTTGCTGAAGTCCCGATACTGAAATGAACCTCTCCCCTAGAGTCTCGCAGCAGTAATAGTTGTAGTGGCTACGGCAACAGCAGCATCGGAGATGGCAGCATAACGCTCATCAAACATCTCGATCACGGTGGTCTTGATAGACCTAAATACATTCAAGATCACCTCTAGAACAGACATGGCCACCTGAGTGGTGATCATCTTACGGATCTTATTGTCAGTTAATCTTGGCCTTTTCGGGTCGCCAACTGCTAATCGTGAACATCTAGCGATCACCATGTTGAAAAACAAACTAAAATACATCATAAAATCCATAACTCATACTATAATATTATTATGGGATCACTACATTTTTGGGGTTCGCGGCTTCTCTGATACACGTATGGGTCATGTGCTTTTAGTAGTACGAGCCCATGCTACCTTCCACACCTACGTGTATTTATCTTAGTTGATCGTCGTGAACCATGCTGTTGGATTAGGTGTCTAAGCCCATAACTATAATTGGTATGTATTTGATTTGATTGTAGCATGGTCCTTTTGGGTTGTCTTCACTCATGCAACTTGACATGATGACTATTGAAGAGAGAGTAGAATTTATTATTTGAAATAATAAATTGGTACTCAAAATGATTTTATTAAGATATTATAAGTTTAATATATTATTAGAAATCATATTATTAATTAGCAATTAATCAAAAATTAATTTGATATTAATTTTGGGATTAAAGGAACTGATTAAGAATGGAGGGGCTGTTTTGCAAATCATTGATTGTTGTGAAACTAGGCCACTAGACTCCTTAATTAGGAGTGGACGAAATCATATAGGGAGGCCCTATAGATTTCGTTCAAGACCTACTCGTAAGAGGTCGATGGACTGCTAAAGCCTTAAGCAGGAAATTAGGGTTTCCTCTAGAAACCCTAGCAGCCCTCAGCCATATATAAACCCTCCTGGTAATTAGAATTTCCGCCCTAAGCAGAACGTTCTAACCCTAGCCGATTTTTCTAGTGTCTCTCTTCTCATCTTGTTGCATTAGGTGTTTGTGAACCATTAGAGGTGCAACATTTGTGGCACTAAGCTTTCAAGAGTCAAGGATCTTCAAGCATGTCATGTTATTACTACATAACAAGTGATGTAATATTCTAATCCTAATTTATATCTGAATTTCGAAAATTATATGCTAAAACTAGGGTTATTGCTTTGGTATTCAATATGCATGTTCAATTATTGAAAAACTTAGATCCAAAGCAATTAGGGTTTCATGAATATATAGGTTTGTTGTTATGCTCATAACCCATCAGTGGTATCAGAGCCTAGAATGTTTTTCAATTGAAATGATGCAATAGTGAACTGTCCAAAGTAGTAGAAATGCGCTTTTTTGCTGTATGATCTTGGAACTGGACGGGTTCTTGTATGAACTCGACGAGTTTAGTATCCAACTTGACGAGTTGACTCATCAGTTCCCTATTTTTTCAATTTTCAAATCTCGTTTTGACTAGGATAATTACCATAATTCGTTTTTTAATGCCTACAATTGAATTTTTCTGAAAGGTAAAATCATATATCCTTATCATAATTAAAGGATTTGGTTAAATTTCGATAATGATAAGATTATTTTTATTTAAAATTTAACCTAATATTGTGAAAGGTTTTTAAAATACAACCTTTTGGTTTTTAAATTTAAATTTGAAATTAAAAGTTTATTTTTGGAAATTTAAATGGAAAAATCTAGAAGATATCTTTATGGTTTTTATTAATAATTCAATTAAAAGATTAATTAAAAGACAATTAATAAATCCATATATGGTTTAAATTTAACTAAATTAAAAGTTTAATTTATTAAAGGATTAAACCACTTAGTATTTTAAAAGTTTAAAATACACCCTTATAATATGTAAAATTAAAAGTCTAATATATTATATATATAAGAAAAGTCAGTCTTACCGTTAGTAGGTCTCATTCACGAAGCTGCTCTAAAAGGGGTGTTTAAGGAAGCGGCCTGTAAAATGACCACCATTGGTAATCCACTATTACCCACCGCACTCTTGACTAGTTGAGGGTCGTTAGCCGAACGGGTTTGATAGGAAACTCAATCCTCATTAAAATTATAATGAATTATAAAGTAACTAAACACTTTTATTAAATTCCCAATCTTAGTTACTTTAGGAAAAATGTGAATTTGATGCTAACCCATGAAATTGCACATTGCACCTTATTGGTCATTAGTGGAGCGTTATGTGGTTAACTGACACACTAATATAGGATCAATATTGTTGGCAATGGGTTTCTCGTAAATTATCATTGATTAATGGAGCGTGTGTGGTTAACCGGCACATTGATTAGGTGATAAATGGCATCGAGAGTACCAAGCTAATTTGCATAGTTATTCACATCTCGTTTGTGATCCTCAACATCCCAGTCACAAAGTGAGAGCATAATCGAGGTCAAACATGCCATTGAAAAGTTTAATGAATCTGAAAAGATCTAGGAATTTCATCTAAAACCAAATTCATTTACAATTTCGTTTTTATGGTGGAATTGGTAAATCGCCATTTACCTACCTTCAAATAATTTCCAATTGGATTACGACATCCCTATTTTGAATTGTAAATTATTGTGTTGGGTCCTAGCCTTAATATTTCATTTGGGTGTTATATTAAGGATCTAAATAAGCTAACTTGAATTTTCTCCCTTTTGTAGATGTCTAGTTCTGACAACTATGGTCTTCCTCAATCCTTTGGAAAAGGTTTTCCTTTTGAAGATGATCTTCCATGTGTCGATCAAGGTGAAAGAACATTCCCTTCTTCGTGCATTGGTGGAACTACAAATCATAATTTTCTTCCTCCTCCTTCTCCAGTGATTCTCTCTAACCCACGTTTTCGTCAAATGGAAAAGTTCATAGTCACGTAAGTCCTTTTGGCATGCAAACATTGAGATGGAAGTTATATGTGTGCGCACATCCTAAAGATAAAGTCTCACATTGACATATTGGGAATGATGGGTGTCGTTTTCCCAAGGAAGCTAGTTGTTGACTTGGTTCTTTAATCGCTTCCTGATTCATATAGTCAGTTCCTTAAGGACCACTACATGACTGATCACGATGTGACCCTAATCGATCTAACATATTTGATAACTGTTGTTGAAGAAGCAATGCTTTGGCATACTAGTCAAGTAAATCTATTTGGAGGATCTGTTTCCCAAAGTTCCGTGGAAGTTAGTGATGGCAACGGTAAAAGTCCAGAAATGGTTTCTCCTCTTAAGGGAGAGAAATCAGTTAAGGTCAGAAAGTTTAACCGGAAAAGAAATGCCAGTTCTGAGATAGTTTCACGTGTCACTCCTAAAGAGTCTGTCTGTTTCTATTGCCGATTGAAGGGGCATTAGAAGCGAAGTTGACCTCACTACCTGAGAGATCTGAGGGATGGTAATGTCAAATTGTATGACTTTACTTGAGGTACATCCCCTATCTAACTCCTTTATTAAGTTCATATTTATATATTCTTATTACATGATGTGTTAATCACATTTTGATGTTTTGAAGGATCGAAGATAAAGAAGGAAGCTTAAAAGAGGAGTAGGCTAATTCTGATATGAAGAAATGGATTTCGGTCCCATGGTTCAATGATCAGGATTCGTAGCTGCTAATTAGGAGTTATAATAGATTCCTAAGGAATATCTAGAAACATAGTCATGTATATTTGCATTGTAAGGACAAGTTTTCCGCACATTATCAATAAAGTGAATTTTTGTGGTTTATCTAATTTGCTTTATGAGTACTTGCAACAACATTTATGAAAATTGGTGTTTATATTTCTATTATTAGCAATGTTGAAAATGGATTTGATTATTAGTTATATCGCTTGTGGTAGTGTCATAATTTAAAAGGTGAGGAAGGATTCTCATCACCCAAGTTTCAATTAGACAGAAGCTTGGAATCTTACAATTCGAATTGTTTGATGTATGAGAATCTTGATCCTTGGTAAATTGAGACTAATTCCTTGTTCATATATATATATATATATATATATATATATATATATATATATATATATGTGTGTGTGTGTGTGTGTGTGTGTGTGAGTCAAGTAAAGGACTAAAGGATCTAGTACACATTGATGTGGACTGGTCAGATCCACCACAAAGGACTATAGGCCCATTCATCATGATTTACTGTTAGTTTAGTAAAAATGGTTATGCTATAAGATTAATTATAATTCTGATACCTTGAGAAGTTTCAAGGTGTAGCAGAACGAATAAGAAGAATCTGTTCGGCAGAAAGATAAAAGTTTCTCCAATATGAAAGGAAAGGAGAGTACATTAGTATCATGTTTTATGATCATCCTGATGATTATAGAACAAGGATACCTTAGTTCATTTATATGACTAAGAAGAGGAATCGGGTATTGCTGAAATGGTTAAATCAAGAAGATGAGTCATACTTCGTTCCAATATCAAGATTTAGAGTTATACTCTAGTTACTCCAAGATTGTAACTTGAGTAACATGTTCTAAGTAGGTTTGTAACACCTCATGAAATGTGGAGCAGAAATGTTGTCTTGCTCTAGGACATTTGAAATTGGTAGTTGCGATGTTTTGGCTAAAGCAAGGACCAACTAAGACCAATAATATGAAGTATTTCTTGATAAGAACCCACACAAACTCTTGAATATTTGTTTGTCGAGGAATGTTCCTTTCACAAAGAATCTTATGTATCAAGAGGTCAGTAGGAGTCTTGATGGTCTTGAATTGTTTCAGGAACTAATGAAGAATAAAACTTTTAGTTATCACTAACACACGACCTTAGATTGATAACCTATCTTGTTGACATATTCTTGTTTCTGTGCCCATTCCAGTTAAGTTGACTATGCATGTGAGTTCTATGAGTTCTCATTTGACTGCATACGAAAAAACTGTTGGATTAGTGTCTAAGTCCACAACTATAATTGGTATGTACTTGACCCGATTGGCAGGGTCCATTTGGGTTGCATGGCATCAGAACATTTTGGATAGACTTTTGTGAGAAAAAGGATATTTATGATTTGTTAATATATTATAAGTTCTAATATATTAATATGAAATCATATTATTTAATTAGTATTGATCAAGAATGAATTTGGAATTAATTATGTGATCAAAAGGAGACTAATTAAATATATGGGGATTGATTGTGTAAATCATTCATTCTTATATATGTGGGCTTATGATCCATAGTTCTTCATGTTGGGCTAAACCCATGGAGTAACCCATGGATACTCCATGGAGGTTTTAACCCATCGAGCATGAATAATATGGAAAGACATGAGTTACATGGTGTAACCCTAATAGCCACCATATATAAGGATCCCATGGCTCAAGAAATTGGCACTAGTGTGTGTACACATGAGGGCTAGCCAATTTGATCATAGGAACCTTTTCTCTCATGTTATTCAAAGATGTTGGTGATATTGTGTGAACCATTTGAGGTGGGCACTAGGCTCTTAAGCTCCATGGAATCAAGCTACAACAAAGAGGTATCTAATTCTACTAGAATTTATATTATATGTTCTTCATATTATGCTAGTTAGAACAATACCTTGCAAAAAATTAATATTTGCATGTATAATACAGAAAAAATAGATCCAAGGTATTTAGGGTTGCATGTACACCTTAGGAGTGTTAGAATGCTCAAATCCCAACAATGGGATCAGAGCCTAGGCTTGTTTTCAATTATACTTGACGCAAATTGCTAAAAAAAGCTGGAAAAAATCGATTTTTTGGCTGTCTGGGCACTAGACTCGCCGAGTCCATGAAGAAAATCATGCTACTCATCGAGTAGGTTCATACACTCGACGAGTAGGAGCCCCGTCCAACATATTTTCGAGGTTTTTGGCCAGAATTGTACTAGGAACATTACCCTAAGCCGTTTTTGATCTTGTAAACCTGTTTTTTATGTGGTAATGTTCATGCTAATCCAATTTCAAAGATAATTGTCAATAGATTCATGTTTTGTATTAGTTGAATGATTAGGCTAATTACATGAAAATTGTTTGATTTGAATTTTCTTATTCTTATGAGTTGATTTAGATTAATAGAAAAGTTATGTGATAATATGTTTTCAATCCAAATTAATCTAAAAGTTGTTCATAAAATGTGTTTTTGTAACTTGTCCTCAAGTTATATGAAAAGTCACATTTATGATTATTAAAACTCATAAGATTTCCATAAGTTATGAAAAACGGAGAGTCTCATTTTTAAATGTTTTAAAGTCTTCCATAACTTGTCCTCAAGTTATGGAACTTGAAGAGTTTTTTCATTAAAACTACTTTAAACACATAAGTTATGGAATTGAAAAGTTTTGAGTAATTCAAAACTTGCCCTCAAGTTTTGGAATTTATAAAGTTTCCCTCATGAATACTTTAATTCCAAGTTAAGCCCTTAGAATTTTAAAAGTTAAAATTCAACCCTTATACTTTATATATATAAGAGCAAGTGAGTCTTACTGTTAGTTGGCCTCATTCACGAAGCCAGTCTATAAGGGGGTATAAGGTTACTGTCTATAAAATGGCAGTTTAATAGGTGTCCACTCTCACCCACCGCTTCCTTGACTGGTGGAGGGTCGTTAGCCGAACGGGTAGGACAATGACTAGAATTCTTCCTTCATTAAAAGTATTAATGATAAATATAAAGTAACTAAACCTTTTATAAATTCCCAATCTTTGTTACTTTAGGAAAATGTGAATTTGGTGCAAACCCATGAAATTATACTTTGCACTTTGCTTAAGTCGGTTAGTGGAGTGCGTGTGGTTAACCGGCGCACTAGCCTGACTTAACAAGGTAGGCAAAGGGTAACTTGATGTTTATCATAGTATCAGTGGAGCGTGTGTGGTTAACCGACACATCGATTGAGGGTTAAATATTAAGGGTACCAAGTATATTTGCGTGGTTATTCACACCTTGTTTTGTGATCCTCGACATCCCAGTCACAAAACTCGAGAGGGCAGTATCGAGATTGAAACATGCCATTCAAAAGTTCAATGAAACTCAAAATATCTAGGAGTTTCAAATCAAATTAAAACCTAATAAATTATTTCGTTTTTCATGGTGGAAATTGGTGAATCATCATTCACCTACCTTCAAATATTTTATAGCTTGGATTATGGCATCCCTCTTCCAAGTTATAAAATGTTGTGTTGGGTCCTAGCCTTAATATTTCATATTAGGTGTTATATTAAGGACTTTAAATCAACTATCTTGAATATCTCCCAAAAGATGTATGGTTCAGACATTTATGATCTTCCCAAAACGTTTTATAAAAAGTTTTCCTAATGAAGACGATGTCACTGAAATCATTCTTCACTCCCTCCACCTCCTCTAATTATTCTCCCTAACCTACAAGTTCAAGGTACTCAAGCTCTATTGGCAAGAAAAGGTCTATGTGTTCTCACATCTTGGAGATGAAGTCACATATTGACAAGCTGGGAGAGTTGGGTGTCAGAGTCTTGAGGAAGTTGGATGTTGACTAATCACTTCCTATATCACATAGTGAGTTCTTTATGGACTACTATGTAAAAGACTATGACATGACCCTTAATAATCTTATCTATTTGCTTTGTGCTGTTGAATCAACAATGATTTGGAGCACTGGTAGAGCAAATTTGATTAGAAGATCAACTTCCGAAACTTCCATGGACTTTGACAATGGTAACATTGGTTATCCAAAAAAGCTTTCTCTTCCCAATGGAAAGGGATTGGCCATAGTCAACTCAGTTAACAATATGGTAAAGAGAAAGGAAAGTCTGAGATAGTCCAGCGCACCATTCCCAAAGGGTCTATATGTTTCTATTGCCAAAGGAATGGGCATTGGTTGCGAAGATGTCTTAACTACCTGAACGATCTGAGAGAAGGTCTAGTCAAAAAGCTTGACATCTGCTTCAGTAAGTCCATTATCTAACTCAGCTAAGTTTCCATTTGGAGATTCTTAATACATTTTGATGTATGGCAGGATCAAGCAAAGGGAAGGAAACTTAAAGAAAGAGTGTGTTGAATCTAATCGCGAAGATGGATTTCAATCACATGGTTCGAAGATCAGATTCTTGGGCTGCTACTTAGGAGTTATGATAGATTGCTAGAAAATACGTAATATCATAGTTTTCATTTAAGTTGCATTCTAAGGAAAAGTTTTTCCGCAGTTTATAAATAAATAAAATTTTAATTTTATTTTAGTTTATATCTCCTTGCAATGGCTTTTATTGAAAATTTATATTTGTATGTTTCTAGAAATAATGGAAATATGAATTTGATTCTTTCATTTGTCGTAGTATCTAAATTTACCAAATAAGGAAGATTCTAATCACCCAAGTTTCAATTGGACCGAAACTTGGATTCATGCAAGTTGTATAGTATGATGAATGAGAATTTTCATCTTTCGAAAATAAAGACTAATTCCTTGTTCACATGTATATGTAAGTCGAGTGAAGGACTAACAGATCGAGTACACATTCTTGTGCACTAGTCAAGTCCACCACAAAAGATCGATTAGACTATTCGTCATGATTTACTAAAGTTTAGTAAATATGGTTATACTTACCAGTTTAAGTATAATTCTGAAACATTGGAAAAGTTTCGATGTATGGCAAAACGAATGAGAAGAATCAAATTAGGCAGAAGGATAAAGGTTTCTCAAATCTGAAAAGATGGGAGAGTACTTTAGTATCATGTTTTGTGATCATCTCAATGATTAAGAAACCATATCACAATTGGTTCTCAAAGGACATCTTAGTGCATTCCTATGGCTAAGAAGAGGGATCAAGAATTGCTGAAATGGTTAAATCAAGAAGATGAGTCATACCTCGTTCCAAAACAATTCTTAGAGTCATACTCCAAGATTGTAACTTGAATGAAATATCTTAAAGAAAGGTTTATAACACTTGTCAAATGTAAGACTAAAAGTGTCCTACTCTTGTACATTTGAAATTGGTAAGTTGTGATGTTTTGGATAAAACAGGACCAACTTAGGCCAATTGTGTGAGATGTTTGTCTTGATAAGAAACCGCAATATCTCATGAATATTTGGCAAGAGAGTCTTATATGTCAAGAGGACAGTGGGAGTCTAAAAGATCCTGAAAGAATTTCAAGATCTAATCAAGAATAAAACCTATAGTTTCTCATTAGCCCACGAGTTAAGGTTTATAACCTATCGTGTTGACATTTTTCCTATATTTGTGCCCATTCTAGTTAAAGTTGGCTTTACATATGAGTTCTGAGAGTTCTCAATTGGTTGCATAACAACTTCGAAGCAATGACAGGACCTTGTGCTGCCAGGTGGCAACAAGTTAAAATTACACAAGTTCAATCCATATGAGTTTGGATTTTTCATTAACCGTGTCTTGTGATTATGGTTTTGAAAAATTCACATGGATAGGAACACATACACCATAAAAGCTAAGTGTCATAAGGTTTCTCTCCGATTCATGAAAATGATGGTGAGGAAACGCTTTCACTAAGTAGATTTTAAGTAGATAGCAATTGTGATATTTGCATTCTCAAAGTCGTTAGTGGAGCGTGTGTGGTTAACCAGCACACTAACATGGAGTTGTGAGGAATGGCAAAGGTCTAAACAATTGAGACTATGATTACGACATCCCTTTTCATAGTTCTGAAATTGTTTAGACACACATGTGTGCTATCTAAGGAAAGGTGTATGATTTTGATAAAGTTTTGTCAAAGCATTTCGTATCAGAAGTCTGAACTTTGGTAAGGAAGTCAATAAAGTATTGATTTCTATAAGTCTAGCTGATTTCCTAGTACATGTCAAAGCTAGTGGGAGCATAAATGTTATGCTAATAATCATTATGTTAGTGGGAGCATGATAATTATGATAAGTGTTGCAAGTTAGCAATGTTAATTATAGAAAACAAAGGTTTCAATTGGGAAAAAGTTGTTTTGCAATAATTAAGAGAGAGGAAATAATACTTCATTTCAATTCTAAAAGCTTTGATTGAGGTATTAATCATCATTAGTCAAGGATATATATATATATATATATATATATATATATATATATATATATATGAATTTTATTTTGGAATGGATCAACATAAGGAAATTCAATATATGGGAACATTATTTGCATTCTAAAATTCGATTATGATTACGGAATCCCTTTTCATAATCTGAATTATGATAACATGGCAAATACAAATAGAAATATTATAGCAAAAGACTGGTCTAGTATCATGTCTTTATGTGAGACATCATGAATCGTGTCCCATATGCTCCGAATATAGGATCGATTGCATGTGCTATAATATTCATCCTTTCTAAATTTTCCAAATGCTCAGGGTATTAAGAGGGGAAAAGTGTAGAATTGGGTATGACTAAAATGATTAAGCAATTGTCGAGGATAATCTAAGGTTTACCAAAGATTGGTTGCTCAGGGACAGTTGGAAGTATAGTGTTAATTTTGGAAGGACCATATTGACATATTCTGAAAAGAGGCAACTCTTGTTCAGGAGTGATTGTCAAAATGGGAATATGGAAATGTTCCCATAGGTGGAAGTTATTCATTCAATTTGTGTAACATTAGGAAACTTAATGCAAGAAGGATGTTCAAAGCAATATACTTTGAATATGAGACTTCGTTTCCATGGAGTTGATCTCCATTGGAATACTTTGTAATGTCTTTTGACAAGTCTTGGTGACTCTGTGCATAATCATTACAAGATGATCAATGCATATAAGTTTAGAATCTAACAGATTTAGGTAAATGGCAAAAATTTGGAATTCTTGCATTTGCGGTAAGGATTTGGGATTGTGAAATGAGAAGCATTGGAATTATGATCAATCGATCTATTTCACAAAGTAAAGATCACAGACAAACTTAGTGTGCATACTTGGTGTATGGCATAACTGATGGGTTTTAGCTATAAGAACATCCTATATGCTCATGCAAACCCTAAAGCTTGGATCTAGGTTTCTCTATTGTACATGCAATTCATCCAAGACTCAAGAACCCTAATCTAGCATGTAAACTTCAAAATATCATAGTAGAACAAATCTAGATGATTACCTCTTTGATAATGGCTTGATTCTTCTTGTCTTGGAGCTTAGAGTCACAAATGTCACTCCTCTAATGGATTACAAACACCATAAGCAAGAGAATAACTTATGAGAAGGAGGAGGAGGCACCAAAAACGTCTAGGGTTCTCTTAGAACTGTTAGCCATGTTTTCGGGGCCTTATGGGTTCCTTATATAGGTAGGCTATTAGGGTTTTCAACTAGGAAACCCTATTTTGACTGCTTAGGCCCTAAGCAGCCCATGGACTCCCTTTAGAACACCCCTTGGACGATTTCTTTATGGGCTTCCCTTAGAATTCCTCCAACCTATGTTCCAAGGTGATCCATAGCCCAATTGTAATTATCTTATAAGTACAATTCCAGTCCCTTAAGTTTAATTAATGTCTTTTGGTCGCAAAACTATTTCTTAATAAATTTTTGACTAATATTAATTAAACAATATGATTTCTTCTTTAGTATATTATTCATATAATATATTAATAAATCATAATTATTCCTTTTTCTGCATAAATCATCATATCAAGTTGCTTTGGTGAAGGCAACCCAAAAGGACCATGCACAACCGGGTCAAGTACATACCAAATATAGTTACGGGCTTAGACACTAATCCAACAGTCTCCCACTTGGATAAGTCTAGTAACTATAATGTAAGTAAATTCCGATTAGCAATCGTAGCTCTCAAAGACGCTGCCGAACTCTGATCTTATCAGCAACCTGTCCTTTAGATAAGGGATCATGTATTCCTCCATTCTAGATATTGTATAGACACGAGACATGGATTGAAATCCTTCTCTCAGTCTATGTGTTGTTTCCCGATTTCCAATTTATGACGACTGACAACAGACTACAAGTGAACACATCAACTTAGTCCCGGCTTGGCCAAGCGCTTAGGTGTCATCACTAAATCATCGAGGGGCCCATAGATATCGCTTTTGTCCCACTTTGGGTAAAAGGAATGGATAAACTTCGACTCAATGCTCACTTGCACTTACTCACCGAATCACACACAACAATACGTTTTATAACACCAAGTTACTGGTGTGTTTTCATATTATCAATGTGCAACCGAGTTGCAAGATACAACTCACACATCTCGGTTTCAAGAATATAAGATATTATCATCTCACCAATCACTCATGATAAAATCCATGAAGCGATCCAAGTGAGAATGGGTTTATTCCAATACTCTAATCTTATAGCAGCACTCATGAACACTACAACAAACTTTTTCTATGTCTAAAACACTCTAGACAATCTATAGTTAGATTCATGACATTCTTCTGTCATTCCTACTTCCAAAGAATGAGCGACTATGGAGGGTTTGAATAATCTTATTATTTGGGAAGTCAAAACATGCAAAGTGAAACACAAGAATAATACAAATCCTATATGGCCCCAAACTTTGAAGTATAAATAAAACACATTTTATTTAATCACCATATTGATTACTCATTATTTGTTGTTTTGGGTAATCAACTTCTTACTTGAATTATAACAACAATTGTCCCATGCTCTTAGCATTCCCACTATGTTTACCTATCGTCCTTATCTTGTGAAATAGTATAATTGTATAACATTTTCAATCACACTCATTTCACAATTCCTAATCCATTAGTGTAAGAATACAAAATTATCGCCACTACAAGAATATGTTAGATTCTAACATTTTATGCAACAGTCCTATCGTAATGTCATGGCACAAAAGTCACCAAGACTCGGCCAATGAAATTAAAATACTCTATTGGAGACTGTTACAAGACAATTCCATAGATGTGAAGTCTCACATTCAAAGTACATTCCTTTGAACACCCTTCTTGCATAAAAGTTTCTAATCTAGACATAAGTTTTTAACGTCCAACTCCCAACATGGAAACATTTCCATATTTTCATATGACAACTCATTTTAAATAGAATCTTCTCTATTCATAATAATGTCAATATGGTCCATCCATGACTATACTTCCAACTGTCCACAAGCGACCAATCCTTGGCGAATCTTAGATTGTCCTTGGCAGTTGTTTAATTTATTTTAGTCAAAACCGGTTGTATTTCCTCTTTCCCTCTAACTGCCCTAGGCATTTGGAAAATTTTCAGGACGGTCGGATATTACAGCATATGCAATCGATCCTATACCCGAAGCGTATGGGATACAATTCATAATGAAAAACGTGATACTTTACCAGTTTCTTACTATAATATCATCATAATATTTCTATTTGTCATGTTCTCAAAATTCGAACTATGAAGAGGGATGTCGTAATCATAATCGAACTTTGAGAATGCAAATAATAAATATACCCTTGACTAAATTCAATTAAAATTTCTCGATCTAAGCTTTTAGATTGGAAACAAAGTATAACATTCTCTCCCTTAATTATAGCAAAAACAACTTTTCTACCCCTGTAACTTTGCAAAGAGAAACTTTTGTTTTTCTATAATTAATATTGCCAACTTGCAATACTTCTCATGGTTAGTGTACTCAGCAATCTCCTCGGGAGTAGCAGACGACTCATCGATGACCTTAAACTCCTTTTCGAGGACATATTCCTTGTCCTCATAACGAGTAACCATCCTTATGTTCCTAATCCAATAATTGAAATTAGTTCCATCAAAGATGACTCTCCCATAAAGGTTCATGAAAGAGAAGGAGCTGGTAGGGTTTGAGCCAGAAGCAGAATTGTTGGAGGACATCTGAAAAGGAAGAAAGACAAGTTTAGATTAGATATAGAATCCTTAATAAGACACCCAAATCAAATATTAAGGCTAGGACCCAACACAACATCTTATAACTTGGAAGAGGGATGCCATAATCCAAGCAACAAAGTATTTGAAGCTAGGTAAATGACGATTTACCAATTTCCACCCTGAAAAATGAAATAGATTATTAGGTTTTAATTGGATTGAAACTCCTAGATCTTTTGAGACTACTTGAACAATTCAATGGCATGTTTAAATCTCGATTATGCCCTTCAAGTTTGTGACTGGGATACCGAGGATCACAAACAAGGTGTGAATAACCATGCAAATTAACTTGGTACTCTTGATTTTATCGCCTAATCGATGTGCCGGTTAACCACTCACGCTCCACCGATCTATGATAAACCTTAAGCCACCCTTTTCCTCCCTTATTAGTCAAAGTTAGTGTGTCAGTTAACCACACACGCTCCACTAACAACTTAGCAAGGTGCAAAGTGTAATTTCATGGATTAACATTAATTTCACATTTTTCTAAGGTAACTAAGATTCATAATTTAATAAAAAAACAGTTAGTTACTTTATTATCATTATACTCTTAATGAGGATTACAGTCTTTGTCTTACCTGTTTGGCTAACGAACCACCACCAGTCAAGGAAGCGGTGGGTGAGAGTGGACACTCATTAAGCTGTCATTTTATAGGCAACAAACTTATACCCCCCTTATAGACAGACTTCGTGAATGAGGCCTACTAACCATAAGACTGACTTATTATTACATATATATATATATATATATATATATATATATATATATATATAATTATTAGATTTTAATAATATAATAGTATAAGAGTTGAATTTTAAACTTCTAAAATTCTAGGGTTTGGAATTAAAGTATTTTAAAGTGACTTTACAAATTCCGAAACCTAAGGGCAAGTTTTGAAACTGTTCAAAACCTTTCATTTCTATAACTTATGAGTTTTAATGATTTTAATTGAAAAGACCTTTGGAATTCCATAACTTGAGGACAAGTTATGGAGGCCATTAAAAAACATTTAGATCAACAATTAAACTAACAAGCATGTCAAATAATTTGTATGATCTAACAAAACTCATAAGCATGCATAATTCATATCAACAATTTTCAAGAATCATATAAACTTAATATAAATCTTGAAACTTTGATAATTATCTATGAAATTAGATAAGCACAATCACTACCACATCAAAAACAGGTTTAACAATCTAAAAACAGTTTAGGGTAATGATCCTAGTCCAATTCCAACATTGAAAGTCGAAATTCTGCACTCAGGGCCTCCAACTCGTCGAGTGCAAGAACCAACTCGACGAGTTGGATGAATTTTCACATGGACTCATCGAGTCCCCCATTGGAATCGGCGAGTTCATTGAACAGTGAGCAGAAAATCGATTTTTAAGCAAGTTGCATCAAGTATAATTGAAAACAGGCCTAGACTCTGATACCACTGATGGGTTTCGAGCATTCTAACACTCCTATGGTGTGCATGCAACCCTAGAAACCTTGGATCTATGTTTTCTCTATTATATATGCAAAGTTTCATTTTTCCAAGGTTTCATCCTAACTAGCATATGATTGGGGTATATGTAATATAAAACCTAATAGAATGACATACCTTTCTTGTAGCTTGGATTCCTTAAGACTATGTGAGCCTAGCACCCCAAATGTGATGCCTTAAATGCTTCACACTACAACACCAATGGTAGGTGCGAACATTGCTCTGAATCTCGACACAAAATTAGCCCAAGTCATAGCCACCACGACCTCAACTCCTAAGGAATAAACAACCTTTTCCCACCAGTCCCAGGCTACATACCTCAAAAGGCAAGATGTAAACCCCACCTTTGATCCTTTAAGGCAGCAACTCGCCCGCTGGGCATTCTTCATATCTATGATCCACCGTCTGCTGGAAATAGGGTTCTTTCCAAAGAACTTTGGGGCTCCAAAATCCTTAAACTCTCGAAAGGAGAGATTATGTGCCCCAAACTGACCAGCAAAAATCTCTGCCGAAAAGGCCCCTAAGCAATCATCCAATAGCTCCATGATCCCCTCCTTGATGGTATTAAAAATCACAGGAGTATGTGCCCAATACCACCTTCCACACATATCCGTACTTTCCTCAAGAATCATCCTGGATCCTCTAATTCACTCCATTATGGAAACTCTCATGATCTCTATGCAACATAAATATGTCGCTACAACACTCCTTAGGCTCTTCTCAGAATTATGCATGAAAATACTAGGAACCTCTACCAACACTGCTGGTTGCCTTATGCATGAAAATTAAACATAAAACAAGATCAAATAGGTTTTCGAATAAGTAATTCTACCCGAAGTCCACAACTAGACAATGATCAAGAAATAAGGCTAAATCAATCATTATAGGGTTGTGTGATCTTAATCGTATACTATTTTTATGCATACACTTAGCAATTAACTTTGCCAATATAAACGTCAAGTAATATATAACATCCAAATCCTCATAGGATATAAGGAATCACACAAAACAAACAATTCTACCATGTATCATTAGCCCTATTCTAGCATGCAATTCACATAGTAGCATACTTACACATAATACTCATGTTTGGGTATTTTAGGAATCACTTACTTGAGCTCGGCTGATTGTACACATGACACTCATTTCCTTGTAAAAGTATTTTAAGAAAAATTATTTTCTTTCAAAAAGATTATCAATTCCTTAGTTTGAGTTCAGAAACACCCGAGAGTCTGCCCGAATCCGTCAAATCAAGGCTTTGATACCAACTTGTAACGTCCTAAAAATACTTATAAAAAATTTTATTTTCAAACCACAAAACCATATTCATTTGTTCAAAAGCCAACCAATGTTTATGTAGTCTCAAATTTAAGGGGAAATCACAATAGATAATGTGGAAATAAACTCAAAGGGATGTTGCGCGATCATGTTGGGCCCTTCCCTTTGGAACCAAATGTACCTTAAATGTTTAAACCACAAAACTGTAAGCACAAAGCTTAGTGAGTTCCCCAAAATACCACATACCATACATATATCGGGCCTCGCCCACATAACGGTCCCCACCCAACATACAAGCAGGCCACGCTAACATAATGGTCCCCACCCAGTATACAAACGGGCCCCACCCACAATACATGCAAGATTCATAAAGACAACTAGCATCCTACACAGTATAGTTAGAAAACTCACCTCACAGACATAGTCAATGGCTAACCACTCTCACAACCAATGAATGGGTGATATATACCTCCTAATAAACCATACAAGGTAAACCCAATTGCTATCGAAATCACCTACCAGATCGAGCACCAACCGCATCACTTGTTTTTCCAAAAAATCAACCCACCTGCATTAATCTTCTAAAAACGGTAACCGCAACCACTTCCCATAGATGTTACCTCCTTCCTCATCACCTTACACTTCCACAAACTACCATCCTTACCTATCACCATCAAGCCATCGTCGATGTTGCCTTCGAATCGGAAGCTACCATAGTTACCTGATGTTGCTTCACATTCTCCATCATCATTTCCTTCGCCTGTGAAAACCACTAACCTAAACCATCTCCATCTTCAACCACCTCTTTTTCTGAACACCACTAACCCATTGCTTCCATACACCACCTAAAAATCGTACCTCCCAAACGCCTCCACCTATCACAACTGTTTCCCCGAGCTTCGATAATCACCCCTTTCGAGTGATGTTATCACCTTTAACTACTAACCCAACACCACTGTACACCTTCTTTTGCCAAAAACCTATTAACCACCCTATCTTATAACATCAACCATCCCCACCTTAAGCTACCTTCCAACCAAATAAAAATAAAGAAGAAGAGAATAAGAGTAGAGGGTTTTGCTTTTATTTTTTTGGTTGTAGGAAAATTAGCAGTTGAATGTCATCTTCTAACTAGAATACCCGATTACTACATGGAAAACGTAAGAACAATTTTAAATTAGATGGTATTTTTTGAATTGTTTCTTTAGATCATTGGTAGATTTTGAACAAAATAAACTTCAATGGTATTTTTTGTGCAAATTTAAAACATTATTACCCTTTTGAGCCATTTTCCCGAAACAAAAATCAATCTTTTTTAAATGCCAAAATAAAGTAGAGCATCCTAAGAAAAATAATAAAAAAAAACAAGTTATATCATAAAAGAGTCGGAACAAAAGCAAGTTGGTGTATCAAAGAGTCTCGTCTAATACAAGTAGGGATGACCATATGAACTGGGGAACCGGCCGGAACTGGAACCGGCACCGGAACCCGTCGGAACCGGTCGGGTCAGGAACGGGACGTTAGTTTAGTGGATTTTTGGAACCGGGAACCGGTAAGAACCGGAACCTGTAGAACCGGCAAAAACCGGAACCGTATGATGCTATTTTTCAAGGACCGGTTCCAACATTTGAAGACACGACAAGAACCGGTAGGAACCGGGAACCGGTAGAACCGTCGGGCCGGTTCGGTTCTTGATTTTGGCAGAAGCTGGTTCCCGGGTCGGGTCCGGTTCTGGCCGGTTCCGGCCGGTTCGGTCCTTTTGCTCATCCCTAAATCCATGTGTTAAAATTAAGGTTCTAAAAAGCTTGTCATTACATGTCTTGGCTCTAAGGCTTGTATCTGACTCTAAACTTTAACAAAGTGTCGCCTTAAGTCATATATATACATATAAATGAATAATAGTAGAAAATAAATATAAAATTATTAATTATATACAAAATTACCATCCTAAGTCATGTCTTACAAACGACATGGATTGCCATGACTCGCAAAAACTTGAAACTTAACATTGTCGTCAAGTTACACCAAATGTTATTTACGACCTTGGTGAAGATAGTTAAAACTAATAAATATTTAATATAATTAGAAGTAAAAGAAATAATAATTAAAAAGAGAAAATGATAGAGCCTTCGAATCTAGAAACGTAAATAAATCAATAAATTAATATGATATATCATTATCAATATAAAATAAATGGTATTGTGCCATTAAATAAACAAAAGACATGTAGGTGGGTGATTCTAAAGCAACCTGTTTCTCTTGATGATATATAAAAAATATATATCTCAATATGTAGACTTAATATCAAACTTAACTTCCTTATTAATGAATTTTTTTATTATGTCTGATGTGATATTGTGTCTTTTTCATTTATTACTATTTCATTTATTTTTTAAAGAAAATTTTATACGTAACTCCAAATTGCTTAGGGTTATCTTTTTGTGAGTTGAATACTTTGTATAATCAAATCATTTGACAACTCCGAATTGCTTAGGGTTATCTTTTTGTGAGTTGAATACTTTGTATAGTCAAATGATTTGACAATTTCTGTGATCGATGATACATATAGTAATACATTTTTTCCAAGGAATATATATATATATATATATATATATATATATATATATATATATATATATATATATATATATATATATATATATATATATATATATATATATATATATATATATATATATATATATACAGAGAGAGAGAGAGAATTGCAAAATTGGTCTATGTGGTTTGTCAATTTTTTCGAGTAAGGTCTAAAAAAAGTTTATTAGCAAAAAATGTCCCTATTTGATGGTTTTGTTGTAGTTTTGGTCCCTATTTCGTTAAGTTTAACAGCATTAATGTTAAGTTTTTGAAAATGATGCATTTACCCTAGGAAGAATTTCTGGAGTGTTATCTTTTTACACGACTACAAGGGCCATTTCCATAATGTTTCTTTTTTATTTTTTTGAATTATTGTACATTAATTATTTTAAATTATTTTCTTTTTCAAACTTCTTTCGTATTGGATTATTATATATTAATAAATATAATATTTAATATATTATATTTATATATTAATAATATTATTTTACTATATTATTAATTTTTTAATTATTATTGTTTTTTAATTTCTTCTTTATTGAGTTAATTCTTTTTCATTGGATTATTATATATTAGAAAATATTAACTTTATTATATTATATTTATCTCTTAATAAATATTTTTTTAATATATTTTTAATTTTTTTAATTAATTCTTTTTTTAATTTCTTCTTTATTGGATTAATTCTTTTTTGAGCAAATTACACGAATGGTCCATATGGTTTAGGGTAATTTACGTGTTTAGCCCCTAACTTATTTTTTTTAACTCGAAAGGTCCTTACTGTTTGTTTCTGTTACGCACTTGGTCTCTGTCTTACCTAAAAAAACTATTTTGTCATTAATTTTTTAATTTATTTAAATAAACACACCCAACAACACCCCTCACCTTACCTTATATGCCTACCATTATTTCCTATTTAAAAAATAGTTTTTTAGGTAAGACAGAGACCAAACGCATAACAAAAACAAACAGTAGAGATCAAGCGCGTAACAAAAACAAACACTAGGGACTTTCCAAGTTAAAAAAATAAGTTAGGAACCAAACGCGCAAATTACCCAAAACCATAAGGACCATTCGTTTAATATACTCTTCTTTTTAATTGGATTATTATATATTAATAAATATTTTTTTAACATATAATATTTTTCTATTCATTTATATTACTTTATTATATTATTAATTCCTTTTAATTGTTTTTTTTTATTTTTTTATTACGTTAATTCTCTTTATTGTACTATTATTTTTAATTTACTATTATTATATATAAAAATATCATTTTATTAGATTAATAATTTATAATGTATAATATTAATTTTTTTTAATTTTATTGGTTCTATCACAAAGTCGTCAGAATACGCAAATGTGTCGCGTCCTATTGTCGAAATCCGCAGGACAACCACCAATCATCTTCATCCATTGCTCGATGGAAACCCCACCAACTTGTTACACCTAATGCCGCCAATAGCCACCTAGGACAACCTCATCACAATTAATTAGAATCTTATATATCTGTCACTATGCCGACCATATTCTACTACAACCACTAAGAGGTTCGATCAAAGCACCCCTGGACAACTCCTTCATTTGTTGCCTTCTACCACCTTGTGTCATCGTATTATCTCGCTGGAAATCGCTGATCATCGCCTATATTATCCATTCTCGACGAAAATTGCATCGGTCAACTACCCACACAATTCGCAACAAACCCCTGGAAAACATATAACCTCCGGCCGACAATTCATTATTGATATCGCCATCGATGGTGACAATGTTAGATCGGGGATTTTCAAACAACCATAACCACAATAGACGGTGACAAGGTTGTAGAACTCGTTATTCGATACTCGTTTGGCCAACTGTCGAGTAGCAAGTACTCGGATTTGGTAATTCATGTAGAAATATATTTAGGGAAATTATATATGTCAAAATAATAATTTAAAATCATAATTTTATTGAAATATATATGAAATATTTAGATACAAGTGAATGCACAAAAACTAAAATACACACGAAGATCTCACTTCGTGAATAATTATTATATATATATATATATATATATATATATATATATATATATAGTAACGGGGGTTAGAGATGGTCCGCTAGTGGTAGTAGTGACTGAGTGATGATGGTGACGTTGTCCAAAATAAGTTATCTTCCAAATATTTAAAATAAATTCAGAGATGTGGGGTGGGTGAGATTTTTTCAGTAATTTTATTTAAAACAATAAAGAATGTAATTAAAAGAAAATAAAATAGTTAAAAATAATATTTATTATAAATAAAAATAATAAATATAAAGTAATAATCCAATAAAAAGAATTAACACAACAAAAAAAATTAGTTAACTTAAATTAATAATCCACTAAAGTAACACTTACTAATTTATAAATATGATATGTTAAAAATAATATTTTTTAATATATAATAATCCAATAAAAAGAATTAACCCAATAAAGAAGAAATTTAAAAAAAAATAAATTAAAAAATAATAATAATAAAATGAAGTAATATTTATTAATATATAAATATAATATATTAAAAATAATATTTATTAATATATATTATTCCAATAAAAAAAATAATATGATAAGAAAGAAGTTAAAAACAATTAATTAAAATAATTGATATACAATAATTCAATAAAAAGAAAAAAAATTGCATAATTGGTCCATGTAGTTTTTGTAAAAAGATAAAATAGCATAAATGGTCAATGGGGATAAATTCATTTGCCAAAACTTAACAACCAAGTTGTTAAAGGAAGTAGTGACCAAAATCATAACAACATCATTAAATAGGAACTTTTTTTACTAATAAACCTTTTTTGAATTTTACCTAAAAAAATTGACAAATCATAAGGACTAATTTTACAATTTTGTCATATTTAAATTAAATATCAATAATGATTTCACTTAAATAAAATAATATTATTTTATTTTTTTTGTTATATTTTATTTGATTTTTCTTGTATTGTATCTTTTGTTGTCTTTTGTTATATTATTATTATTATTATTATTATTATACTTTTAATTAATTATTTCATTTTGTTTAATTATTTGTGGTTTAGATTTTTTATATATATAATTATATCTTCATTTACAAATGATCGTATTCTATGTATTGTTCAATAAAACAAATTATGGCTATTCATATTAACCGTTCTGATTTTATATGTTCAACCTATCTATGTATTATTTTTTTCGTTCCGACTATTCTATGTTATTTTTTCGTCTGCACTATCTATGTGCTATTTTTTTGATCGTACTATTATTAGGTTATTTTTTTAGACTATTTTTAAGTTGTTTTTTTTTTCGGTCAGTTTATCCATATGTTATTTTTTTTATTAAGACTATACGTGTGTAATTTTTATCATTCAGACTATCTTTGTGCTATTATCTCGTCCTAACTATCTATGTGTTATTTTTTGTTCTGACTATCCATATGTTTGTTTTTTCATTCGGATTGACCATGTATTATATTTTATGTTCGGACTAACATTATCTTATTTTTTTGTTTTTTTTAAATTTTTTTATGAACAATTATATGTATGTTCTTTTGTGAGTTTTATTCAACGGCTACGAAATCGCAACAAAATAATAACATCAAATACTTCGAACGAAAAAAGTCTGAAAAAAATTACAAAATAATAGTTCAGACAAATAAATACTCATAAATAATCAAAAAAATGGAGCATGGATAGTCCGAATGGAAAAATATAACAAAATGATAGTTGAAATGAGAATTATATTTTAGTGTTAAAAATCACAATTTTGGTCTTTTTAGTTGTTTATGGTTAGAGGTGGTCTTAAAGTTCAAATATATAATAATATAATGGATATTTTTTTACTAAACATATTTAGTTGCTAATAAATATGATTACCTATTATTATATAAGTAGAGGAATGTTCAATTGAGAAAAGAAATTGAGAAAGCTAGAATGAATCTTGACCACTCATTAGCATCAAGTTACCAATGTTTTTACATATTATCAATACACAAATGTCTTATAAACCACAACTCATGTATCTCCGTTTTAAGAATATAAGATATTATCGTCTCAAAATTACTCGTGATAAAATCCATGAAGTAATTCTCAAAGTGTGGGTTTATCCAATACTTAAAATTTCCATTACTAAGTACTCATGAACGTCGCAACAAAACTATTGCTATGTGTAAAACTCTTTAGACAAACAACCCAGTTCATGACAGTTTATTATTTAACACCATAATATTTAAGACTTTATTCATTGTATGATGTTTCGAGTAATCAACTAACCACTTGATTGAAACATCAGTCATGCTATGTTGTGAACATGCATACTATGTTTCTTTATGTGTGACATCCCCAAATTTCACGGCCAGAAAAGACCAATTTGTTTATGTTTTATTTCAAAATCAGAGTATAATTTTAAGGAAATATATTGCGGAATTTGTTCTCAAAAATATGATAAAGAATTTATCAAAGCATTTCCAAAGAAATTTATGATATTAAAAACCTCAGGATATCATTGTTAATACAGATCAAAAGCATAAACATAAACAACGTAGGCCTTATAATATCTATTTATACGAGTAGCCTATAATCCATTGATCTCTCATTAGATCATCACTCTTGTGCTCTCTTGCCACTACCTGTATATGAGAAGAAAACTTAGTGGGCCAGACTTGAGAATCTGGTTAGCACATAAGGTATTCAACCCACAATTATTAAGTTTATTCATTTCATCAAATCAAACAACGCAATTTCTCGTTCTCGTTATCCTCACTTTCTGTCTCTAGAGCATCTAATGTAAAGGACCTATCCTAAACATTTTCATCAGGATGGAAACTACTGCTAAGGGGGTTCCTCAGACATATATGTCCGTAAGGCAACCATGAGGGGTAAGGAGTACACCGGCGAACACATCCATCACAAACACCTACAAGTTGCGATCCTGCTAGTGTTCCACTAGACTGTCTAGAATAGTTTGTGGTCGTCATTTATACTCCGCTAGATAACTGGATCAACGTTAACATCGAAGCCTCTCATCATTTTATTTCATCTCACAAAAATATTTCATCTATCCATGTTTTGACCCTAACATATTTGTACATATAAAAAACATATACAGTTTAAATCATTTAAAACATGTATAAAATGTTCATCCAGCATAGATATCAGGTAAACAGATAATATGCACACATAGCACGTAATTTATATAAAATACTTCATATATATGTTAAGACGAAAGTAACTATGCCCTCACCTTAGTAGTCTAGGTTAACAGAATCTAACTACAAACGGTCAGCGGTTCGTGAACATCGGGCTCGGGACGCGGAATGTATTCTGCAAACGAGAGAGAGAGAGAGAGAGAGAGAGAGAGAGAGAAAGAAAGAAAGGTAAGAATTTGGTGTAAGGAGAGAAAGGGTCAAACTTGATATTTATAGGCTAGCAAAAACATTTTCATGTGGTAGTTTTATAATTCCTCGTCATTAAACATAGCTACATCACCTCGTAGACTTGCCATTTAGGTCCTACCTTCGGAAGGTGTAAAAATACTCACTTCACGTCGTGAACTTTACGTCCACGTCGTGGAGTCTTAACACATCACTCCCGTAGACTTGCCATCTGAATTCTAGCCTTGAGAAGTGTCCTAGATCACATTCATGTCGTGATTCTTATGTCCACGTCGTGGAGCATGGCTGATTAGGGTTTCTACCATGTGTCATGTCTTAGACTACTACATCTTCGGAAGGTCATAACTTTTGTAAACGAACTCCGTTTTTGACGTTCTTTAAATCCACGTGTAGGTGGAGACGTACGCTACAACTTTCATGTAGGTAACTAAGGCTAAAAAGTATTTTATCGTAAACTCGCTTTTTACGATTCCCGGTGTCATGTTGGTTTTGTCGCAAAATTTCGACATGTCATAACTTCTTCGTTATAACTCGGATTTCGGCATTCTTTATATCTCTAAAATCCTTGTCACGTCCACTACAACTTTCTTCATAGATATTGGGTATATCATTTTTTTTTTATTTTTTTACCCTTATTTTTATTCTTAACCTATTATATCTTATAAATAAGTATAATGCACATAAAATCACATAATTCAAATAATTCCTCTTTACTACTTAAAAATAGGTTTTAATTGTCGACACTAACTATTACACCATTATAAAAATGCTTAGCCTAGAAACACTAGCGCTACAATTCTCTCATCCTTATGATGATTCCGCCCCATAATTATGCATCAACAAATAAATGTGGATGGCGACTCATCATGTCACTCTCTGTTTTCCAGGTGAGCTTCGACCCATTCGTATGTTTCCATCGCACAAGAACCAAGTCGACCATCTTGAGTCGCAACTTCTTAGTCTTACGATCAACAATTGCCTCAGACTTTTCGATTAGCCTCTTATTTTCATCCATCCTTAACTCTGAAATTGGAATTACATCGGGAACTTCTCCCGTAAACTTTCTCAAGTAACACACATGGAAAGTGTTATGAATACCATCTAGTTCTTCAAGCAATTCTAGCTTGTAATCTTGGTTCCCAGTCATATAAAGAACACTAAATGGTGTAATAAACCTTGTCCATACAAAGCTTGATAAGGTGCCATTTTGATGCTCGAATGGTAACTATTATTGTAGGAAAACTCTACCAGGGGTAAATGCTCATCCCAGTTACTTTGGAATTCTAGGGTACATGCTCTCAACATATTTTACTGTGTTTGAATCATTCTTTCGCTCTGACCATCAGTCTTCGGATGGTAGGTTGTACTTAAACACAACTTCATACCCATTTCCTCTTGTAAAATCCTCCAAAACCTTGATGTGAAACGACAGTCACGATCTGATACAATCGTTAAAGGAACACCATGAAGTCTTACTACTTCCTTCATGTAAGCATTTCCAGGCTTATCCATAGACCATCCCTCATTTGTTGCTATGAAGTGTGCACTCTTTGTCAAACGATCTACAACTACCCAAATCATGTCATGACTGTTCTTCGTCATTGGCAGTTTAGTCAAAAAATCCATGGTGATGTCTTCCCATTTACCCATGGGTATATGTAAAGGTTCTAAACTCCCATATGGTTTTTTGATGGTGTGCTTTAACTCTCACACATTTTAGACAATTGGCCACATACTTTGTAACATCGAGCTTCATCTTCGGCTACTAGTAGTAAGGTTTCAGATCCCTATACATCTTAGTGCTACTGGGATGAATCGAGTACATGGTATTGTGAGCTTCTTCCATCAGAAGATCCCTTATTCCTCCAATCTTTGGTACCCAAATTCTATCTTGGAATACATTCAATCCTTGACTATTTGTACCGAGTACCAACGTTTTGCCTAAAAGTTCTTCCTATTGGTCATTTTTCTCCAAATCTTCTTCCTAAGATTTCTTGATGCTTTCCACAATCGTTGAAAAAACTTCTAATCTTAACGCTCTTGTCCTTTTTCTTTCAAGCTTTACTTATCGAGTTAGAGCGTCAAATACAACATTCGCTTTACCATGGTGGTAAATTATCTCATAGTCAAAATCTTTGAGTAACACTAGCCAGCGTCGTTGTCTCAAATTCAATTCCTTCTGATTAAAGAGATACTGGAGACTTTTATGATCAGTGAAAAGTTTGCACTTCGTGCTGTAAAGATAATGCCTCCATATCTTTAACGTGGATACTACCGCTACCAACTCCAGATTAAGAGTGGGGTAGTTCTTCTCGTGCTCCTTCAATTGTCTTGAAGCATATGTTATCACCTTATCTCTTTGGTTCAGAACACAACGTAAACCGACTCCATATGCATCCCTAACCCGACTCCATATGCATTGCTATAGACTGTGAAGTCTTCAACCCTATCAGGTAAAGAAAGAATTGGTGCTTCATACAAATTCTTCTTTAGCTTCTTGAATGCTTCATCGTGTTTCTGATTCCATGTATATGTAGCCCCTTTATGGGTCAAAGCTGTGAATGGAGTAGATATCGAAGAAAAGCCTTGGATAAACCTTCGGTAATATCCAGCAAATCCGAGAAAGCTTCGAATCTCCGTGGGACTTTTTGCTCGTTCCCACTTCATCACAACTTCAATCTTTGATGGGTCAACCATTATTCCTTTTTGGTTAACCACATGACCCAAGAATTGGACTTCTCGAATCTAAAAATCACATTTGGAGAAAATTGCATACAACTTCTCTATCTTCAAAACTTCTAACACTTCTCGCAGGTGATTGCCATGCTCCCGTTGGCTCTTTGAGTAAATCAAAATGTCATCTATGAACACTATCATAGATTTATTGAGGAATGGTTTACAAACCCTATTCATCAAATCCATGAATGTTTATGGAGCATTGGTTAGTCCAAACAACATAACCAAGAACTCATAGTGTTCATATATCGTTATGAATGCGGTTTTCACAATATCTTGCTCTCTTACCTTCAACTGATGATATCCCGTCCTAAGATCTATCTTTGAGAAATAGTTCGAACCTTGCTGCTGATCAAACAGGGCGTTAATTGTTAGTAATGGGTACTTGTTCTTTACTGTTTCCTTGTTCAGCTCTCTGTAGTCCATGCACATCCTCATGCTTCCATACTTCTTCTTCATGAATAACACCGGAGCTCTCCAGGGTGATGAACTAGGTCTAATGAAACTGTTGTCCAACAACTCCTGAAGTTTCATCATAAGCTCTTTTATCTCCGTCGGTGCTAATCGGTATGGTGTTTTTGCTATTGGTGTCGATCCTGGCAACAAGTCTATTTGAAACTCCACTTGTCTACCAGGGGGCAATCCAGGAAGATCTTCAGAAAAGACTTCTAGATAGTCACACACCACTGGTATTCATTGCATCTCCTTCTTCTCCTTCTTTGTACCGATTACAAATGCTAAGTATGATGTACATCCTTTGGACAAACATTTTCTGGCTTTCATCAGGGAAATGATTCAGAAGTTACTATGCGTTTGTCCATGTACACCATAAATGACTCTATTCCAGGTGGGTTTACTCTCCTCATCTTCTTCTACATAGTATCTCAGCACCGTTCGGACTAAGCCAATCCACTCCCAGCAGAATATCGAAACCATTCAACTCAATGGGCAATAACTCCTCATGGAATTTATTCTTATTCAATTCAATGATGATGTTTTTAAGGTAATTACTAACAGGTATGAATTTGCCACTAGCAATTTCTACAACTAGAGCATTATCAACTTTATCTACATGCAAGGCTACTTTTCTACCAAATTTGTGCAATACAAAGGAGTAGTTTCCTCATGAATTAAACAATATATTGGCAGAGAATCCATTTACAAGAAAGATACCTGAAGAGACATCCGTTGCGTCCTTTGCGGCTTCCAGTGTCATTTGGAATGCTCTCGCCTTTGGCCTTGGTGGAACATTAGGCCTTGTCGCCTCCTTCTTCTTCGGACAGTCCCTCGAAATATGCCCTTCTTCATTGCACTCATAACAAACCTTCTTTTTGAATATGCACTCGTTAGCATAGTGCCCAACCTTTCCACACATAAAACAAGAAACTTCTCCATCAAATTTGCCAAAGTGCTTCTTCTTGGACTTCTCGCACCACTTCGCTTCACCTCCTCCTCCTCCAAACTTTCGAGAATTTGCTCTTCTTGTTGGACCTTGAAGATCCATTAAACTTCCTTTTTTCACCAACTTCAACCTTGCTGATGGATCTTCCCATAATCATCTCCTCAACAGACTTGGCAGTCCACATAGCTGCCTCAAGAGTAGGTGCCTGGCGCACTGGCACAACGTACTCCCATGGAAGTCCCTTTACGTACTTGTCAATTTTTCTCAGCTCTTCTCTGACGATGCGCAAAGAAAATTCCATTTTTCTGTGAAGGTATTGGTGTATTCATCAGTGGACATGTTGGCCTTCTTTAACGTTAGAAATTGGCTCTCTAGCTCTAACAAGTTTTGGGCCGAGCAGAGCTTTCGCTTAAAGTATACCAAGAACTCTGCCCAAGTCAGTTGTAGTGGCTCATTGGGGCTTATGGTCTTCCCGAGAGTGTTCCACAAACGAACATCGCCACTTCTAAAATGACGTACTGCATATGTGGTTTATAGCTTGCCCTCGCAACCACATGTTATGAAGGCTATAACATAAATCATTTAGCACATAATAACAGTTTAGTATCTTTCCTAAAATAAACTAGTGCTCGTGTCTAAATTGTAGTAGACACTCATCTCACAATCATCGCTTAACATTCTAAGGTTAAGTCTAGAAATCCTACAAACTCCTAGTTCGCTTAAACTAACGCTCTGTTACCAATTGTGACCTTCCTAAATTTCACGGCTAGAAAAAAACCAATTTGTTTATTCTTTATTTCAAAATCACAGTATATTTTTAAAGAAACATATTGCGGAATTTGTTTTCAAAAATATGATAAAGAATTTATCAAAGTATTTCATAAGAATTGTATTATATTAAAAATATCGGGATATCATTGTTAATACAGATCAAAAGCATAAACATAAACAACATAATCCAGATAATATCTTCTTATACTAGTGGCCTATAATCCATTGATCTCTCATCAAATCATCACTCATGTGCTCTCTTGCCACTACCTGTATATGAGAAAGCTAAGTGGGTAAGGTTGGGGAGCCTGGTGAGCACATAGGGTTTTCAACCTAAAATAATTAAGTTTATTAATTTCATCAAATCAAACAGCCCAATTACCCGTTCCCATTATCCTCACTTTCTGTCCCTAGAGCATCTAAAGTAAGGCGGACCTATCCTAAGGATGTTCATCGGGGAAGACACTACTACTAAGGGGGTTCCTTAGACATATATGTCCGTAAGGCAACCATGAGGGGGATGGAGTACGCTGGTGAACACATCGTCCACAAACACATACAGGTTGCGAGCCTACTAACGTTCCACTAGACTGTCTAGAATAGTCGGTGGTTGTCATCTATACTCCGCTAGATGACTGGATCTTCGTCAACATCGAGGCCTCTCATCATTTTATTTCATCACACACCAATTATTTCATCTACCCATGTTTTACCCCAACATATTTGTAGATATAAAATACATATACAATTTAAATCCTTTAAAACATGTATAAAGCGTTCATCCAACATGGATATCAAGTAAACATATAATATGCACACATGGCATGTAAATTATATAAAATACTTCATATCTATTTATAGGTTGAAAGTAACTATGCCCTCATCTTAGTAGTGTGAGTTAATAGAATCTAACTACAAACAGTCAGCGGTTCGTGATCGTCGGGCTCGGGACACGGAATGCATTCAGCAAATGAGAGAGAGAGAGAGAGAGAGAGAGAGAGAGAGAAAGGTAAGAATTTTGTGTAAGGAGATAAAGGGTCGAACTTGCTATTTATAGGCTACCAAAAACATGTCCACGTCGTGGCTTTATAATTGCTCGTCGTCAAACATAGTTGTATTACCTCATAGACTTGCCATTTGGGTCCTATCTTCGAAAGGTGTAAAAATACTGACTTCACGTCGTGACCTTTATGTCTATATCGTGGAATATTAACACATCACTCCCGTAGACTTTCCATTTGCATTATATCCTTGAGAAGTATCCTAGATCACATTAACATCGTGAATCTTATGTCCACGTCGTGGAGCATGGCTGATTAGGGTTTCTGCCACGTGTCATCCTCTTAGACTACTACATCTTCAGAAGATCATAACTTTTGCATACGAACTCCATTTTTGATGTTCGTTATTTCCACGCGTAGGTGGGGATTTACTCGAAAACTTTATTTTATATCACTAAGGCTAAAAAGTATTTTATCGTAAACCTGCTTTTTATGATTCCTGGTGTCGTGTCGATTTTGTCAAGAAACTTCGACAAGTTATAACTTCTTTGTTATAAATCGAATTTTGGCGTTATTTATATCAATGGAATCCTTGTCACTACCACTAGAATCTTCTTCATATATATTAGGTATATCTATTATTTTACTTTTGACACTTATTTTTATTCTTATCTTATTATATCTTATATATAAGTATAATGCACATTAAATCACATAATTCACTTAATATTCAAATAATTCCTCTTTATTACTTCAAAGTAGGTTATAATTGTTGAACCTAACTATTACACCATTATACAAATTCTTAGCCTAGAAAATCGGGCGTTACATTATGGTCCTTCCTTTGTGAACAGATCGACTGAATACAATTCCAATGATGTTGATTTCACAATTTCAAATTCTTGTCACTATTTAAATGTGTTAGAATTCCATCCTTACATGCATTGTCCTCGTATGATGTCAAGGCTTCAAAGTCATAGAGACTTAACCAACGATATTACAGAATATTCCATTGGAACTTTGTTACTAAAAACAATTCAATGTTAATGATGTCTCAAATTCAAGGTACGCTCGTCGAACACCTTTCTAATTCACATGTAGATTTTAATAATTAATTCCCATTATGGAAACATTTCCATATTCTTATATGACCATCAATTTTGACCAAGAATCATTCAAATCTAAAACATGTCACTATGGTCCTTCCAAACAATACAATTCTTCCAAGTGTCTATAAGCAAGCAATCTTTGGGTATAACCCTTGAATGTTCTTGAAAGTTGTTTGATAACATTAGACACACAAAGTTGTAGTCCCTTTTTCCTTTTTCAATGCCCAAGGCATTTGAAAAAATCAGAACAACTGAATATTATAGCATATGTAACCGATCCTATATTCAAAACATATGGGACTTGATTCATTATGTCTTACATATGGGCCTGATATATGTTTTGTCTCTTGTTATGATATTTCCATATATCAAATTTTCTATGTTGAATCATTTCACCATGATATTCATTATGTCCAAGACTAAGTTCTATTAAACCCTTCAATCTAAACATATAGATTTGAAACGAAGTATGAGTGCCCTCACCCTTAAGTCTTAATACAACGAAACAATTCCAAATTTTTTGCAATTTGCAAATTGAAAAATTTGTTCCCTAAAAATAGTATTGTCAAAATGAAATACTAGAATCATAATTTTGTTCTCACTAGCATAACAATTATGCTCCCACTAGCTTTGACATGTACCCAGAAATAAACTGGACTTCTACAAATCAATGGTCTTGATTTTCTTACTGAAGTACAGATTTTCTGACACGTGATGCTTCAATAAGTCATTAACTAGACTTCTTAAGATTTTACACCTTCATTGGATAACATATGTAAGTGTTAAAACGCTTTCAAAGCTTATTGAAAGTTCAAACAAAACCATGCCATTCTCCACAATTCAAAATATGAAACGAGATGTCGTAATCATATTACGAATTTGAGAATGCAAATAACACAACTACTAACCATGTTGATCTTTCAGATCTTTAAAATCTACTAGCAACGACGTTTCCTCATAATTATTCTCATAAATTAGAGCGAAACCTTTTGCCACCTAGATTGGTGTATACGTTCCCATCCATGTGAATATACCATTTTCAACCTGAAATCATATGATAAGTTTTATGAAAAAACCAAATTCAAATTTAGATTTCCTTTCATGGACTGAACTTTGCTTATTTTTAATTTCTTTCCCTCTGGTAGCACAAGAGCCTACCAGTGCTTCCGTGTCGTTAGCAGTTCACCCATATTGATCAAAGTACTTTCACTGACTAATGTGCTTTGGTTTTTACAGTAAAATGAAAATCATAGAATTCATAAGCCTTGCCAACTTAATTGGAAGGTGTAGAGAAACAAGAATATGCCAACTTAACGTGACAGGTTATCAACCTCAAGCCGTGTGCTAGTGATAACTAAAAGGTTTATTCTCGATTGACTCTCGAAACTATCAAAATCAATAAGACTCCCATTGACTTCTTGACATATAAGTTTTCCTCTTAAGGAACATTCCTTGACGAGCTAAAACAAATATTCAAAAGTTAGTGTGGATTCCCGAAAAGAACACTTCATGGAATTGGTCATAATTCCTCCTTTGTTTTAATCAAAACATCACCAGTTCCAATTCCAAATGTGCTAGAGTAAGAAAACATTATTACTCCACATTTCATGAGGTGTTATAAACCTACTTAGTTTGAAATAAGCTTCATGATACGATTTGTAAAAACTAGAGCATGGATCTAATACTTGATTGGAAACGAAGTATGACTCATCTCTTGATTGAATCATTTCAAAAATATACGATTTCTTTTCTTAGTCATACAATTTCACTAAGATGTTCTTCGACGATCAATTGTGATCATAAAATATGATACAAATTGCACTACTCCAAGTTTCTATTGAATTTCAACTTGAGTGATGAGAATTCTTTATCACTTAGTTAATTATGACATTACCATAAGTGATATAATAAGAATCAAATCCTAATTAACTTTGCTAATAATAGAAATGTAACCAACACTTTCATAATGTAAGCCAACTAGTTAAACCAAAAAAATCACTTTTATTGATAATAACGAAATTTTTTTGAACTTTTCCTTACAATGCATAAAAATGAAAACTATGTTTCTAGACATTTCCTAAGAAATCTATTAAATTATCCAAACTCCCAAGCAGTAACTCCAAATTCTGATCATCTCAAAACTAGCCTCTCTCTTTACCATACGATCAAACAGTTTCATCTTGGCCGATCCCTTTCCATTAGGAAGAGAAATATTTTCTGGACCAACATTATTACCGTCGTCAATTTCCATGAAAATTTTGGGTTAGATCCTTCAAACACTTTTTCTTCACTTGTGCTCTTAAGCATTTCTGCTTCAACAACAATCAACATATGTGTCAGATCAATTAGGGTCACGTCGAGGCCGCTCATATAAAAGTTCTCAATAAACTGTTCATATGACTTAGGAAGCGAATGTAGAACCAAATCAATAGCCTACTCCCTTGGGAAAACGACACCCGATCTATCCAATTTGTCAATGTGTGATGTCATTTCCAGAACATGCGCACATGTAGATTTTCCATCTTGATGTCTTCATGTTAATAGGGCTGGAGTAGTTTAGAATCTTTCAACTTTTGGATAACGTGACGTGGGGAGAGTTACTGGAGGAGGAGGAGGAAGAGCATGAAATCCAGTTCCACCATTTCCCAAAGAAGAGAAAACATTTTCACCTTGATATAAAAATGGAAGATCATCTTCTGGAGGAAGAGGAAAAGCAGTTCCCAAAGAACATGGAAGACCATTTTTGTTTTGACTTGACAAATATAATACGAAAAAAGAGAATTCAAGTTAGTTGTTTTTAATCCCTAATTATTAACCCATAAATTTAAATTAAGGCTAGGAACTATATTTTCGATTCGAACTTTGAAGAGGGATTATTAATCAAATTCGAATCTATTTTAGGTAGGTAAATCTTTTACCAATTTCAATCTTATGAAACTCCTAGATCATTTGAGATACATTGAATCTAATCAATGACATGTTTAATCTCAGTTTATGCTCTCACTTTTGTGATTGTGATGCCGAGGATCAGAAACGAGATGTTAATAACCATGCAAATTAGCTTGGCACTATCGATGTCATTTATCATCTTATTTTAATATATCGGTTAGCAACACGCGCTCCATTAATCAAAGATAAGTTTGGAGACTCCCACTACCACTCTTTATTAGTCTCTCATTTGTGTGTCGGCTAACCACACACACTCCACTAACGATTTATAAAGTGTAATGTGCAGTTTCATTTATTAGCATACAAATTCACATTTTCTTAAAGTAACTAAAAGTTGGATTTTAGAAAATAGTTTAGTTGCTTTAGGTTATTATACTTATTAATGAGATTATGTCCTATCAAATTCATTCGGCTACCGACCCTCCACCACACAGGTAAGCGGTGGGTGAGAGTGGACACCCATTTAACGACCTTTTTATAGCCCGCATCCTTAGACCCTCTTTATAGCATTGTTTCGTGAATGAGGCGTACTAGCGATTTGATTGACTTTTATTATACATATAATATATAAATTAAACTTTAAATTATATAAATAGTATAAGTTGTATTTTAAAACATTTTAAATTTCCAAGGGTTTAATCTTTTAATAAATTATACTTTGAATTTAATTAAATTTAATTAAATTTAAACCAATTTATGGATTTATGAATCATATTTTAATTAATTATTTAATTAAATTAACAGTAAGATCCATAAGGATGTATTTTAAACTTTTCAAAATATTAGGTTTATATTAATTTATAAAATAAACCAAATAATATTTGACATTAATTGATAAGTTCAATTAATATCTAGATTTATTATTTATACACTTACAAGATCAATCATATTAATCAACAAAACAATTAATCAAGTCAAATACTTATCTCCTAACATGTAGACTCTTATTTTATCATCACAGATACACCAAAATCGGATTTGGAGGATAAATACAGCAAGTAATTATAACATAAAAGCTGATTAGGCAGTTTAACACAAAAACTCGGATCTAACCGAGCTCACGTTGTGTGCCTCATTGATAACGTCATGAGCAGCGACAAACAGAAAAATAGGTTTCTTTTAATCGATTCACCAATGTGAAAATACTCGAAAGAAAACCCTAGGTTCTGATACCACTAATGGGTTATTAGGGTTACAACTACAATGCTCTAAGCAGAAAAACATTTAAATAATTTAAATGATTAGGGCACATGCAACCAAATAGGGATCTATGTCTTTCACATATAGGCAACATACTATGAATCATCATCCTACAAAAATTTCCTATCAAAAACTAATTCATAAGAACAAGAAACTTACCTTGAAGATTGTTATTGCAAACTATCTTGAATTCCTTCTTGAAAAACTCTTGGAAGCAAACACGACAAGTGTCGTGCCTCTAATGCTTCACACCTAAAGCCTAGAAACCATGGAGCTTAAAGAGAGAGAAAGGAGAAGAGTAGAAATTTTGGCCTAACCTTCTAAATAATGTCATGGCCAAAATTTTAAGGCTAAGGGTCCTTATATAGTGTAACAAAGATAAGCCCAAACACATAAAATAATATTATCTTATTTTATGTAATTATCTAGCTTTTTAATTATCCTCCAAGGATAGTTCTAGATCTTCTAGACCTCTTCAAAACCGTCCATGGTCCTACGAATGATCCAGAATGCCTCTTGTTCAACTATTGAAAAATTACACTTTAACCCCTGAACTTTTAATTAATCCAATCACTCTCAAAATTAGTTCCATTTAATTTCTAATTAATTATTAGTTAAACAATACTGTTTCTAGTTAATATATTATTCTCATAATATGTTAACAAGCAATTTTTTGTTTTCTAATTAATTTATTAACCATATAATAAATTAATAAATCAATCTCGATCTCTCGCTCTCTCTAATAGTTATCCTATTCAATTGCTAGGTTTGAGGGTAACCCAAAAAAGTTGTGCTACTATCAATTTATATTTATAGAAACTATAGTTATGGGCTCAGACACCTAATCCCACTGTTTGCCCTCTAGATTTGGACACATTATCTTTATGGGGCCCGTTGTATGGTCTATACGGATCACAAGAGTTTGAGATATATTATGGATCAGCCGAACCTGAACATGAGACAGAGTAGGTGGATGGACGTGGTCAAGGATTATTACTGCGAGTTAATGTTAGTTTTAGGAACAATGGTGAAATTAAAATCTCGGAATTGAAAAGAGCCTGATATCGAAACGAAGGAATGATGTGCGACAATAATTTCCTAATCGGAATTAGTGTTTTGTTGAATGATTTTGATCTCGAAATTTGTTTTATGTATGACCACATTCTCGCATCTGATCTTGATTTCGCATCTGAAATTGATTTCCTTGCTCTCGCAATCAGAATTGTTAAGCCAATCAAAACATTCCTGATCGTGATTGTGATGGCTTGTTTGGAACTCGTTCGGCAGGAAGCGTCTTTCAAAATAAAAATGATAGTTAGGATTGCGAAGGGAATCAGACAGAAAATTAAGAAGGTCTCTGAATTGTAACTCGCATCAACGATCAAAATGAATCCCGTGTAGTGATGAAGCCAATCATGTGTTCAGAATCGAAACTCAAATCACAAATCGCAATTAAAATACTGGGCTCGGAATCAAAATTGAACATGTTGCTCGGAACGAGAGACTTTCTCAGAATTACAAAGGCGATCGGGACACAAGTGATTGGAATAAATATTACTCATTGTGAAGGTTTCATAATCGGAGTCATTGTTGTTGTTGATGTTCTTAAATTGGGGAAGACAACTTTAATTTACACATTTGGTCCCTATAACTTTAGCAACATGAATGTTTTAGTCCAATTTCCATAATCAATTACAAATTTTGGGAAGATGATGCAGTATTACCATTTAAGTCCCCTGAGTTTCATTAAAGTGAGAGTTTCAGCCCAACATTCTGAATTGTTTACAAATTTAAGGGTTGATGAACAAATTTGCATTTTTCATGAACATATTTTTTCGTCAACTGTAAATTATGGATTCCAACAAGTCTTGGCGGTTCGGAAGGTCATATATTGCAAAAATGTCAAATTTTTTCGACTATCTCAGATTTTAAACTTCATTGTTTATTCCATTTTGTCGCGAGGGAGCACAATAATCATTTATCCAATTCAAGATCATTTTTATGACCATTTGAAAGAATTTTAATCATGTTTTTGATTATAAAAAGGGGGATAATTTGATATGCTCATTTGAAATTGGATTGTGACTTTTCAAATTTGAAGATTTTTGATGAAGCTTCTGGTAGCAATATGAAGGTAGTTTTTACAAAGAAGTTCTCGATTGAACTCTTCTAAAGCTTTTACATTGAAGTAGCTTTTACAGAGAAGTTTATATCGGAGTATTCTAAAGCTTTTCAATATATATGACTTTTAGTAATTTCTCGATCAAGTGATGTTACAAATCTTAAATTTAGTTTGTTACATTATATTTTTTGGTGGCTTATATCATTAGCATATTAGAAGATCATTGTGACTTGGAGGGGGAGTTCTTGAAGGACAAGAAGTGATTTTGTTTCTTAATTCCAAAATGAGTTTTAATGGTGGGTTTGGATTTCTTAAAGATCTTTGGGATTACATTAGAAGATGAAGTTTAAAAACATTACTTTAGTGTTGGGTTTCATATTTATATATCCTAGAACCTGGTTTGAAGACTACTGAAGAATCAAGATTCATGGATCGCTTTGATATTCCTCGTCACGAGATCCTTTCTTATTTTCTAGATGCTGGTTTTGGAAGTTGAAGCATTATCATCCATTCCATACTTTGAGGCGGAGAATGTAGGGTTCAAAGTATTCCACAGATTTGGCCCAAGACTTGTTTTATTCCATATATATAGTCATGTAATATTCATTATTAGGGTTAAGAGTGAGGAAAGATGTAGCCGCCAATCATAATGAGGTTTCTTAGGTAAAATAGATTTACTTTAATCTTTTTTTATAGTGTAATTTCCTTTTGTTCTTGAATAAAATATTTTGTTCATCAATCGCATATTCATTATTGTATTCGTTCTTATATTCTACAATATCATCATCAAATCGTTCTTGAGGTTTGACCCAACAAGCTGCAAGTCGGCCAGGTGTTCGGTTGGGGAGATTTATATGAGGATATCCATTGATTCTCTACTTTTGGGATTGATCAGAGAGGCCTAGGGAGAGGGAGTTCGAAAAGAGAACTGTAAACATGGATAGCCAAGGGTTATTGACCCAGTGTGGTCGGGTTTGGGTTCCAGTTTCAGGCAAGATCAGACCGTCAGTGTTGGAGGAGACTCATAAGTCTCGCTTTTCTATACACCCGGGAGCCATCAAGATGTATCGGGATTTGATATTGAGATACTGGGGGTCGTATATGAAGAGGGAGATAGCTTGGTATGTCGAGAGGTGCTTGAATTATAGGATGGTCAAGGCCGAGCATCAAAGATCGCATGGCAAGCTGCAACCTCTGGAGGTTCCCATGTGGAAATGGGAACAGATCACCACGCATTTTATCACCAAGTTGTTGAAGTCATCATGGATCGATTGACCAAGAGTGCCCACTTTTTGGCCATCCAGGAGAGCTCTTTAGCCAAAAAGTTGGTCGATGTGTATTTCTGTGAGATTGTTGCTCGTCATGGGGTTTTAGTTTCTATTGTTTCCGACCGAGATGATTGGTTCACTTCGCGTTACTGGCAGACGTTCCATGAGGAACTGGACACAGTTAAATTTCAGCATTGCATATGATCCACAGACTGATGGCTAGAGTGAGCGAACTATACAGACCCTTTTGGATATGTTTTGGTCCTGTGTTATTGATTTTGGTGGGAATTGGGATTCATACCTACCTCTTGCAGAGTTCTCCCACAACAACAATTATCACTCCAACATTGGTGCCCTGCCATTTGAGCTCTTGTATGGTAGGAGATGTTGTACCCTGGTTTTTTGGGGAGAGGTTGGTTACAGGGTTATGGAAAGGACCTAAGTAGTCCTTCAGATCATGGAGCTTATTCAGCATAACAAGCAGAGACTGCAGAACACTCAAAGTCGGTAGAAGTGCTATACTGATTAGCGTCGGTCGGAGTTGGATTTTCAGGTCGATGATATGGTGTTCCTAAATGTCTCTCCCTAGAAGGGTGTGATACACTTTAGGAAGAGGCATAAATTGGGTCCCAGTTTATTGGACCTTTTTGGGTGATTATCAGGGTTGGCAAGGTAGCTTAATGGTTCAATTTTTCGAGCAAGCTCAGTTAGATCCACAACACTTTCCATATATCCCAGTTGCAGAATTGTGTGTTGGAAAGTGAGGTAGTGGTTCCATTGGATGATATTTAGGTCGATGAGCATCTGAACTATTTCGACAGGCCATTAGCTATTTTGGAATGGAAGATCAAGTTCCTGTGCAACAAAGATCAAGTTCATGCGCAACAAAGAGATACCTTTAGTAAAGGTACAGTGGCAACATCAGAGAGGATTTGATTGAACCTAGGAGCTGGAGGCTGAGATACGAGAGCATTATCTTGAATTATTCGCCACAGCCAACTTCAAGGACAAATTCTAGTTCACCGACTTCTAGGACGAACTCTAGTTCAAGTAGGGGAGAATTATAACATCTGATGTTAAGGTACTCCTCATTTTGGACTCTATAGTTTTATTATATTGCACTTTTGGCCCGTAAGTTAAGAACGAGTGCAAAGGGTCCATAATGGCAATTTGGTAAAAGTTGGGAATTGATGAGTATGTCATGTGTACATTTGTGTACGCTAAGCACACTAAGGCACGCTTCAATATGCTTGACGTACACTTTGTACGTAGGGCATACATGGATTTCATGCAAACCCTAATTTTAGGGATTTATCTCATATTTAAGCAACCTTATGAACTCATATCCTCCTCTTACCCAACCTCCTTCTGTGATTTTAACCTTTAAGCAACCCTAGAGCAAGAGAGAGAAACGTTTAATCCTTTAAGAGAGTTTTGGAGTGGTTTTGAAGAGAGAAGAAGGTGGTAAGAAGATCTTGGAGTTGAGAGTACTTTAGATCTGGGATTTGTTTTTGGTTTGAAACATCTTGAAGGTATAAAGCTTGCATCTTTACCACTCCATCTTGTGGATCTCGGTTTTTTCTTTTTAAAGTCACATTTTGATCCCAAAATGATAACTCATGAACATAGCATGTTCTTGACCCATTAAGCTGTCCTTTCAGACCCTTGGAAGGGCCTTGGGTCATAAAAGGGGTTACAAATGGTTGGTTTTGGTCCATGCATCATTTAGAAGGTCTTAATGGATTAAGAAGTTAAGTTAAGAACTTAATAGACATGCAAAATCATAAAGTTGGAAACCTTATGACTCTTGAGGGTATTTAGCCGTGGATCTGAAAAATGGACGTGAATACTTAAGCCATTAAGAACTTATTGAGTTTTTTGGGTTTTCAGGAGTACATCCCGCATACTTGGAGTACGCCCTGTGTACGAGGTTAACCAAACTAATGGTGGTCAACATGCGAGTACACCTAACGTACATTGGGAGTACGTCCCACGTACTCACCCGGAGGTGACTCGGCTGGGTCTGTTGATTTGACCAGGTTTACTTTGACTTTGACCAAGTTTGACTTAAGAGTATTATGGTTATTTTGGGATTTGATTGAGATTGGTCATTTGGTTGGAATATGTATCGTTTAGAGCTAAGAATCGGAGTTGAGGCCTAATAAACTTTTGTCCAATTTACGAGGTGAGTTTTCCTCAATGTACTATGGGTCGTAGGCACAAAGGCTGACCCATTGGTTTGATATCCTGCTATTTACTGATATGTTGAGTATGGAATAAATATGCATGATTACACTAGTTGCCAATATGTTAGTCTTGTAGATCTGTAGGACTACCTGTTATTTTTCTACATGATTATCTATATATGCTTGTTATCTGTTATATGTTGACATATTGTGGTGGGTGAGGGTGTACTGCTTTGTGCGGTAGCCATCAAGCTCTGCAGCATTCCAGATATGAGCTAAGGGCTGGGTAGCGAATGCTAGACTCATACTAAGGGCTCAGGAGCATTCCAGATACTAGCTAAGGACCGAGTGGTATGCCATACTCATATTGAGGGCTTGATGGTATTTCATTCTGATGACTGATTTGGTCAGGGAGCAAGTTAGCCATAAGTTGTGGGCCTCGAGGGCAAGCCATACTTATGTTGTGGGGTCATGGGTAATCCAGTCTTTTAGTTGTGGACCTAGTAGATGTTGTTATTGTATATATTATCTATTTATGTGTTGGTACTTTGGGGGAACTCACTAAGCTTTGGCTTATAGCTTCGGGTTATGTTTCAGGTACTTCGGATGACCGCGGGAACGCGAAGGCATGACCATACACATCCACTTATTATGACTTATGATTTTGGGAGACTCTGATGTTTGGAAAATATTTTCAAAACTACGATTTGTAAACGATTTATGAAATTGGGTTGATTTTAAAAGTTTAAAATTCTTATGATTTTTATAGGTGTTACAACAGTCTTCATTAAATACTTACTTCCTAAAGTATGAGAGACTTTGGATTTTTGGATAATAAAAAATTATTCAGGAAATAAAACATGCAAATCGAAACAAAAGAATAAATAATTGACAGAGGAAGTAAACAAATTCGCAAACAATCACTATTATTCAATCACAAAAATCGATTACATTTATTTAGTTACAAGTTTCAAACTAGTCATCTAACAACTAAATCTAATATCAACTCTCAAACCAATGCTCCTAGCATGTAGACTATGCTTTACCCTACTCAAAGCCTTCGTGAAAGGATCTGCAGGATTGTCTTCTGACGACACTCTCTTTACAATGAGATGACCTTCTTCAACATTGTGTCTAATATAATGGTACTTTCTGTCGATATGGCTGGATTTACCATGATCTCTTGGTTCTTTGGTTAAAGCAGTTGTGCCATCGTTATCGCAGAGAAGTTTGATGCTTCACTCGATGCTATTTACTCTGATTCACAAGTAGAATCATCCACCATGTCTTGCTTGGAACTTTTCCAAGTAACTGCTCCTCCATTTAATAAAAATACCCAACCAAATTGAGAAAGGAGGTTGTCTCTATCTGTTTGAAAGTTGGCATTTGTATACTCACTCTCTCTCAACGTATCACTTCCACCAAGGACAAGAACCAAGTCCTTTGTCCTTCGCAGATACTTGAGAATGTTTTTCATTGTTGTTAACCGATCTCTTCCAGGATTTCCTAAAATTGACTAACCATGCTTAGAGCAAAAGAGACACCAGGGGGAGAACACGTCATAACCTACATGATTGATCCTAAAACCAAAGCATATGGGACTCGACTTATTTTTGCTATTTCTTCATCTGTACTAGGGCTTTGAGTCTTACTCAATTTGGCATTGGTTTGAATAGGTAGCTCTCATTTCTTGGAATTTTCCATACTAACACGTTTTAGTACCTTCTCTAAGTATGTACTTTGGCTAAGACCAATTATTCCTTTCTTTCCATCCATTAAAATTCTTATCCCAAGAATATAAGCACTTTCCCCTAGATCCTTCATGGTGAAACTATTCCCGAGCAAAGATTTCACTTCTTGCAAGGTCGGAATGTCATTTCCCATAAGGAGTATCTCATTAACATACAATACTAGAATGGTTATTGTACTCCCACTAGCCTTGAGATACACACATGAATCATCCTCACTACTAGAGAAACCAAATTCTTTAACTTTCTCATGGAAGCAAAGATTCCAATTGTATGATGCTTCTTTCAATCCATAAATGGGTTTCTCAAGATTACACACTCTATTACGATACTTTGTATCTACCAAACCACCCTCTGGATGACTCATGTAAACATCTTCAACCAACTTCTCGTTAAGGAAAGAGGTTTTGACAATCATGAAACGCAGCTATGGCAAGCATTATCTTAAAAGACATTATCTTGGCCACTGGTAAGAAGGTCTCATAATAGTCAATCCCTGAGGTTTGATTAAATCCCTTCGCAACCAGTCGTGCCTTGAAGGTGTGTACCTTTCCATCCATGTCGGTATTCTTCTTGAAGATCCATTTGCAACCAACTGCCTTTCGACCTGGTATATTATCAACCAAATTCCAAACCTTGTTGTCATACATGGACTTGATCTCACTGTCCATTTCCTCTTTCTACTTGGTAGCCTCAAGGCCTGTCATTGCTTCCTTGTAGTTAGCTAGCTAACCAAAATTTACTAGTGTATGATCACTGACAAACGTGTCACCATCTGTAGTTATATGAAAACCATATATATATATATATATAGTGACATCTACTATAATCATTTGTAAATGTTACGTAAAATCGATTAGCATCCCTTGTGGTTGATCTGAAGGGACCACACACATCTATGTGTGTGAGATCCAAAAAACCTTCACCTCTTTCACAAGATCCAGTGAAAGGTGATTTTTTTCATTTTTCCCAAAGGAGAAGATTCACATTTATCATCTGGTCTTAAGTCGAATGATTCCAACACTCCATCCTTTTGGATTGGGGAGATGCGTTTCTTTTTAATAAGACCAAGACGACAATGTCACAAGCATGCCTTGTCTAAACCATTAGAGGAATCATTATGGAATACACTATTACTACACAAATCACAGTTTCATACACACCATTACAAGGTAAAGCTTCAAACATAAAAATGCCATTCTTATAAACTAAAATCGAACCATTCATATCATTAAAAGAATATCGAAAACCTTGTCTAAATAGTGCATGAAAAGAAATAATGTTTCACGTCATTTATAACGAATAACAATAATCAACTAAATCTAGTCTAACATCACCACCAAGCACAAGACTATAAATTCCAATGTTGTTAATAGCAGAAGTACATATTGCCCATGATCAGATTTATCCTTCCATGCTCCACCTCTTCACTTTCTTTTATCCCCTTCAAATCAGAACAAATGTGAAAACCACATCCTGTATCAAGGACCTAAGAACATGTACATTGTGAGTTATTAGTTTGAATAGTGTAAATACCTGCCAACGATGGGTTCACCTTGCCATCCTTGATGTCTTGCAAGTACTTGGGATAGCTTCGTTTCCAATGGCCCTTATCATTACAATATAATCAAATGGCCTCTTTGGGATCACTAACAGAAGGAGTGTCAGAACTAGGCTTTGCATTTGGGCCCTTTCTAGATGATCCAACATGGGCCTTGCACTTCCAGTTCTGCTAAGGAGCACCTTTCCTTTTCTTTCCTTTCTTTTGCCCAATAGCAAGGACATAAGCATTAGTAAAGATAAGAAGTTGATTCTTCTTCATTCGCAACTTAGTTATCCATAATAGGCTGTAGAGTGTTGGGTGAGAGTGGACACCCAATGGCGGTCATTTTATAGGCCGCTTCCTTAAACCCCCCTTATAGTATGGCTTTGCGAATGAGGCCTAGTATTGATTTGACTGACTTTTTCTTATACATATAATATATTAAACTTTTAATAGTATAGGTATAAGGTGTATTTTAAAACTTTTGTAAAACACTCGGTTTAATTAATAATTATCCTGTAAGGTCACACCTTATGATCTGATGAGTCAAACACCGGACGGATTAATAGATCAACATCGACGTCTACTACATCTATAGCGTCAACGTATCAAGATTATCAGTGTCAACCTATAGTACACTTATCCAATTGTAATATTTTTTATTTTAGTTAAGGATATATACATATATATATATATATATATATATATATATATATATATATATAAGTATAGAATAGATCACATATATGTTATCTTTGTGATAAGATTAGTTCTTAGTATAGATTAGATGCAATTCCTTCAATCAAGGGATTCACATGTATAAATTAGTTTATATACAACATTAGGGAAAACCCTTGTAACAGCCCGGATTCCCAGGTATTACTCATTTATTTATTTTTGGTAAATTGTGAGGAGACTCGGCGAGTTGGAGCCTAGAGTCGCCGAGTAGGATCGCGGATTTGGACGCGGGTTCGCGTCCGGACTCGGCGAGTCCAAGAGTGGACTCGGCGAGTCCACACTGTTTAATGAAACCCTAATATCTAGGGTATGAGACCTATTTAAAGGGGCTTATGGCCGTCATTTGCGGCCACCAACCCCAGAGAGAACCCTAAAAGAGTCCTTGAGCATTTTGTGAGAGAGAAGAGGAGGATCTTTGATTATTTGTGGGTGATTTTGCATATAGAAGAGGATCAAGGCAAGAGAAGACCAAAGGAGGTGCTAATCCAGTGATTCCTGAGTCCAGAGACTTCATTTGAGGCAACCATTCGTTCCTTCCTCAGCCCTTGGTGCACATCTTAGAGTTAGGGCTTCTTTATGGAATGATTCATGGAGTAATTGGCCTCTTTTTGTGTTGATGCTTTAGATCTGGACCCAAAGAGGTCCAGAGACTCTTTTCCCCCAAGCTTTATGAGTGTTAATGGAGGCCATGAGCTTAGAATAGCATTCTAGAGACCATATCATCAAATAAGGCCTTTGGACCTTTGCATGAGCATCAAGATTGTAACTTTATGTGATGAATGTGCTTGGGAGGACTGGATCTATGAGTTAATGGAACGGATCTGACCTCAGGAGTGAGTTTGAGTTCATGCATGGCTTAGACTTGCCGAGTCCAAAGAACAGACTCGACGAGTAGCATGAAGATTGTCCATAACCACTCAGCGAGTGGTCTTACTGAGTTAAGGGTTGACTCAGTGAGTCAGGGAGAGTCAGAGAGGGTTGACAGGTGGACTGAGTCACGCTGGAACTCGCCGAGTTGTTCTTGAGACTTGGCGAGTTGAGTCGTGGTGGCCCCGCGATTCATGCCAGGTGGAACTCGTCGAGTCTAGGAAGTACTCGACGTGTCAAGAGAGGATCCTAGGGATTCAGTGAACACGTATAGACTCGCCGAGTCAATCTAGTGCACTCGCCGAGTCCGGTCAAAGTTGACCGTTGACCGTTGACCAGAGTTGACCAGTGTTGACTTGATAGGGGTAGTCAACCTTAGTTGTGAAAGTGTTAATTAGAGGTATATGATGTTATACGAGGATTACAGCTCGGAGGATCGAGCGTGAGTGATTTCCGGGATTCGCGAGTTATCGAGATACACGAGGTGAGTCTTCTCACTATACTTTACCTTGAGTAGGTAATCAGAGTTATGTGACAGAGTATTTGTATGCTATATGCATGTTATGTGTTGTACTGCATTATTTCTATGTGATTTATGATGTGCATGCTTATAGAGTTGGAACCGGAAGGTTCCTAGAGTTAGAACCATAGGGTTCACAGAGTAGGGTCTACGGACCCACAGAGTTATAGCCTCGAGTGGTTAATATGTGTTGTGTGGTATTTTGGGGAACTCACTAAGCTTTGTGCTTATAGTGTTGGTGTTTATTGTTTCAGGTACTAGTGATGACCGTGGGAAGGCGTCGGCTTGATCAGTACACACACATGGGATTTTTATGATATGTGATCTTGGGATTTATTGTATGACATTGATTGGAGTTTCAAACACTGATGTTTTATGAAAAATTAAATGAATATGTTTTTATATTATGTGAAAAATTATTTTGAAATTCACGGTGTTACAAGTTGGTATCAAAGCCTTGGTTTGAGGGATTCGAGTACACCTTCGGGCGTATTTGAACTCAAACTGTGGATTTGAGAAGTATTTCAAAAAGAATAAAAGATTTTTGGATGAACGCAGTGCAGAGTTATGTGTACGATCAGTCCGCGCCCGAACGGTGATTTCCCAAAATACCCTCATGTTATGTGATATTGATATTGATATGAAGTATTCTCATGCTAGAGTAGGCTAGGTACTCCTATTAGGACTAGAGTGGCCTGATTTGTGATGCCTTAGCCTAGGGAGAGGTGAGCTGCTATGAGATGCTTGAGAGTGAGTAGGTAGCAGCGAGGGGCTTATGAGAGATTTGTTAGAGAGTGGATTGTGGATGATAGAGTACATGGAATTTGGGATCCGAAGAGGAGGACTTGGGGTGTATTCTGATACGGTGCAGACAATAGTATTGGGCCCGTACAACTGAAAGCACCAGAGCGGTGTACAGCCCAAGTAGGAATCTTTGGAATACCAAGGATCGAGGAGGGAAGAGTTGTCGAGTGTGAGTATGCTCGAATGGATTCTAATTTATCGTATGTTGTATTTCAGAGGTAGATCATGGTGAGGACACGTCTGATGCCTGAGAGCAGTGAGACCAGTGATGAGGAGATCCGCCGGATCATCCATGTGGAGGTGGCTGTGGCCATCAGGGCAGAGATACCAGAGATGTTCGGGTCTCTTAAGACCATGTTGATTGAGACCTTCGACGAGCGTTATGCCGCTCTTTCTGAGGTTGCTGTTGCAGCGGCTACCGCAGCTATTGCTGCCGCGAGGCCGCAAGGTGGTGATGCGTTGTTGTTCCGAGAGTTCAGCAACACAAAACCACCAGAGTTTGATGGGACCCAGGACCCAGTGGCGGCTATGAGATGGATTTCTGATATAGAGGGGTGTTTCTTCACTTGCTCAACTCCTGAGCATTTGAAGGTTCGGTTCGCGATGAACCAGCTTCGCTTGGGAGCGAAGGACTGGTGAAAGTTTGTGACGACGCACTTTACGCCTGCTGAGCTTGCCGCAGTGTGACAACCCGAAATTTCCATTGTACGAACCTCATCTATTCAATAGAAGCTAGTTCAGTTTCTGTGATTTTCAAGCTTTTCCGAACAAGTTGTGTACATTAGGGTTTATGTTTTAGATGATATCAGGAGAGTGGATACTCCTGGTTTTGTGAAACTTGGTCATTTCAAGTTTCATAATGTTACAGTCCAACATCAGGAATAAAAATATTTTCTGCCAAAATATTCCAGGACTATAAATAGTTTTCTGAATTAAATTAATTCATTATTCACAATTCCAAATAGAGAAAAGCCATATTCTCTCTGACGGATCTTCGGGTTTTCATCCCATATTGTGAGTTTACTTTTCTATATGTGATTCAATACTTGTTAGGTGTTTATTAACATCAATTGCATGCTTAAATTACAAGATCCGGGAGTTTACCGCCCAAGAACGTTCTTGGGGAGTAAACTCCAAAATGGAACATTATGGCTTCCTAGTCCCGATTCCTTGTTAGACAACTTGTTTAGGAGTTAGGGTATGACCTTTATGGATCAAAAAGCAACCAAGAAACACAAGTTCTTGGAGTTTACGGCCAAGGAACTCCCTTGGGCCGTAAACCCCTTTTAAAGGGCAATTAGTGCCCTAAACTCCCCCAAATGCTTAAGGACTTTAATCCTCAATTGCTTGTGCTTATTTAGAACATCTAAAACCCTTCAAAACCATAAATTAGTAGGAGTTTACGGCCAAGAACTCCTCTTGGGCCGTAAACCCCTTTTTGTAGGGCAAAAATCATTCCAAGCACACCTAAGGCCTTAATACAATTTTCCTTGAACCCTTGGGACTAGAATGGAAGGAAGAAAACAAAATAATCACTCCTTGAAAGGAGTTTACGGCCAAGGAACATGTCTTGGGCCGTAAACTCCAAGTGAAGGCACAAAAGTGTGCCTCTTGTCCCCATTAGCCTTAGATAAATTCATGGAAGCCATCCTTGATGTTTAAATGCCTCAAAACAATTAAAATCCAAGAGTTTACGGCCGTAAACTCTAGGGTAAAGGACTTTAGGCCGTAAACTCCCATATGGAGTGTTCTAGAGCCTTAAACTACTTCATGTGTTATTCCAATAAAGCTAGGAGTGTTCTAGGATCAAGATAGCACCACAAAACACCCAAAACTACACTTTGAGGAGTTCACGACCATAAACCTATGAGTTTACGGCCGTAAACTCCAAGGTGTGGGGTTTGTTGGGTGGTGAACTCCTATACAAGGCCCTTTGATGTTTCAAACCCTTTTGCCTTGTCTCGTAGCAAATTAGATGCAACCATTTGAACCTTAAACACTCATAAAAGTGTTTAAATGTTTTCTAAGTGTCTTAACTTATTTATTTAAGTTATTATATGTCTAATTAGTTATATATATGCTTATTATATGATAACTAGGCTCGTGCGTGTAAACTAGTCTCCGTTTGCCACCTAGCACGGTAGCCGACACTGCAATTCAAACGACTCACCACAAGTGAGTTCATACCCCTTGAATCAACCTTTGAAATGATTTTAACTGTTTTAAATACTTTATGGGGGGGGGGGGATACAAGTCAAATACTTATAGTTATTGCTTCAATCACATGTGATTGCATTTAATCACATGTGATTAATAACTAGGAAAACAACGATTTTTACCACTGTTCAAACTGTTTTTCAAACTGCTTTACTATTGAAATGTTTTACAAACTGTTTTACTATCCAAACTTATTTATAGACTGTGATTCAACAAATGCTTCTTATACTTAAACTGTTTTATCAACTTATGCCTTCAAAATGTTTTATAGATCGACATCAAGTCGATCTTCTCTTGAAATTATATTACTGCTTCAAATGTTTTATGAAAACTTATTTATGCTTTTATATATCCAATTGCATGCCCATATATGTATAGATATATAAATAATGTTTAAAGGGCTTAGGAAGGCCATCCGCCCTATTTCCTTTTCCTCGATTTGGATGTGGTCTGGTGGGATTTCGGGTGACCATCCGAAGGTCGTTTCCATATTACTTATATATCATATATACATGTATAGACATAAAAGTACTTCCATATTCATACTCATCAGTACATCATTAGCTGGTTACCATCGGGGTAACGCAGGACAATACATATACAAATATACTAGAAACAATACATATACAGATATACGAGAAACAATACATATATACAGATATACTAGAAACAATACATATACAGATATACTAGAAACAATACATATACAGATATACTAGAAACAATACATATACAGATATACTAGAAACAATACATATACAGATATACTAGAAACAATACATATACAGATATACTAGAAACAATACATATACAGATATACGAGAAACAATACATATACAGATATACTAGAAACAATACATATACAGATATACGAGAAACAATACATATACAGATATACGAGAAACAATACATATACATGAATACTGAACAATTGTGATCCACTGTATTGGGCATGCCTTAAATGTCATGGCCCGAGTTGTAGCCAGAATTCTCTTGGAGGGAGAGCGTGAGTTTGCGTATAGATCTATACTGGATTGACTATCCTACACCTTCCTGCTAGCTACAGCCGGACCTGCAGGTCTGCGGGTGCCAAACGTCATTTCTTTATTACGACCATTCATTATGTCGTTGATTTCTAGTCGATAGCATGGTGCAATTTATCACAATAAACCTTAATATAAATCCGGTTTAAGGTAGTAGTATTTAGTACAGCAGTAGTCTTAATATACAAAGCTACAGTACTACAATGATTTACCCATTACATATTTTAGTGATAACCTCACTTAAGCATTAATGTACAAACTATATTTTTAACAAATGATAGTTATATTTGGGTAATCACACACTTTACAACAGACAAGTTTACAAAACAGTCTAGCCTTGGTAGAAGGTTACCTTTATAGAAAATATAGGATTTTCTGAGAGATTCAAACTTTTACAAACACTTTCAAACATTTACTTACATTTTTACAACTTATACATTGAGATAGATTTAAACGTTTTTTAAAAGAAACATTGACACTAAAATACTTATGAACTCACCAGCTTAATGTTGATAAACTCTTTCAAAATAACTTGTATTCTCAGGTCATCAGTAGACAGGTACCGAGGCCAGCTTTTGAGAAGATGGAGTGCATTCAAGACTCATCTCATATTATTTTGTGTTTCATTATTTTTGGTGTCTATAACTGTACAGAACACACTTGTATTAAAATTATATATTTAATGCAATGGATGATGTTGTTTGCTTATTTACATTTACTGTGTTGTGATACTGTACATGACGTCCTCCGCCCCGGAACGTTTCCTCCGTTCTTGGTTTTGGGGTGTGACAGATTGGTATCAGAGCATTGTTTATAGTGAATCAAGTATATCAACCCATAAAAGATATACTAATCTATAAACCCAGAAGGGACTAAAACACTCTGACCAAGAGTCTATACTTTAAATAATAAAATATTTAATTAAGTATACTAGTCTACGTTCATACTAAAATCAGTGTCACAATGACAAGAACAAAAGTATTACGATTGTTGAATATCACAGGTGAGCTCGGGGATGTATGGTCAGTCCTGGGAATGGCATAGCTTGATCAACTATGCTGGTCCTAGGAGTGATTAGCATATGCCCTAGAATGGTTGTGATATGTTAACAAGTCTAAAAACTTACCAACAATACCACAAGAAGATCAGTAGAACTTAAAACTTAAAATACTATAGGAGTATTTTGTGCTACTAGTTACACGTATACTATAGTCTTATACCTCTCTTCTCGCGTAGATCTAAATGGCTGGATTCCATCATGGCGACCCGTATTTTCCCAATGAAGGCAATGCCGGGTGGATCGACGAAGAGCCCGAAGATGACCATCCAATCCCTTTGGATGATCACCTCGCAGAAGGCTTTTCTGATGGATCTGACTCCGAGCCTGAAGTCAACAACCTACCGCTTGTAGGTCAAGCCCCAAACAACAACCCTCGACCAGCGTTTCCAGGTCCTACTCCCATGTGGGCAAACAATCTGAATCGCTGGAGTGATGAGCAGGGTCAGCCCTTGCCATACTTTGGGGACCGAACCTTCTACAACATCAGCGATGGTGGCTCTGCTGACAGAGCTCTGCCGGTGATCATCCGCAGAATAGCTCGTAATGTCGAGCAAGGTCGAGCAGCCATCGACCGGGTCATGGAGGTTGATGCCAATTCGGGCGTCAATACAGTCCGCATCCTCCGTCTTGAAGAAGACATGGAACGGACCCGGAGAACCAACGAAACTCTGCAGCAACAGCTGGCTACCTCACGTGCTGAAGTCTTAGAACTTCGAGCTCGTCAGAGAACTCAGGACCGACACCTTCAATAGGTGTTTCGTCAAATGTCCGACCTCAGGGCTCGCCCGAGAAACTCCCATCGCCATTAGATGATGTCTAGTACATCTCTATCTTTTGATTTAGGGATAGCCTTGATCATATGTGCTCTAAGTAGCACTTGTCTGTAAAATATTCCTAACTTTCGATACTCTAATTAGGAATCGAGGACTGTCAGTATTGTCCTTATGGTATGATGTAAGACCTACTGTTAGGTCGATTTTTCCTTGAACTTATGACATCAGTAATACCCGTACTATTGAAATCTATCTAATCTGTGGGAAAAATTTGTACACTTGTGTATTCCTACTAATATTTCTTGTTGTGATTTCAAACACTCATTCAAACTGTTGGGCTATGGTTAGTTAGTCCAAGGGTCACTCTCACTTTGCTTGCAAATTGATTCTTACCATCCTTCTTGTCTTTATAAACTTATAGCTGAAGGATGCCTCCTCGCAAAGCTCCCAGGACTAGGAATAATCCTATACCTCCACCGCCTCCTCCACCTGCGGTCATCGATACTGCAGCTCTGAATGCTGCCGTAGCTGCAGCAGTGGCTACTGCCATGGCTCAGTATCACTCATCCGATGCTAGCAGAGGTGGAACCCCTGTGGAATCTATCCCAGTTGAAATCCCTGTGCGCTCGAGAGAGTGCTCTTACAAGGATTTTACAAACTGCAAGCAGAAGCCTTTCTATGGCACCGGCGGAGTCATTGCTCTCTCGCAATGGTTCGAGAAGACTGAATCAGTCTTCGAAATCTGTTCGTGCCCTGCAGCATTCAAAGTGAAATATGCCGCATGCACCTTCGAGGATAAAGCCCTAACGTGGTGGAACGGCCACGTCAAAGCCCTAACTCTTGTTGTGGCTAACAGCATGGGCTGGGAAACGATGAAGGACCTCATGACTGAGGAGTATTGCCCGAGGGGCGAAGTCCAGAAGTTAGAGCATGAACTCTGGAATCTGACCATGAAGGGCACCAACGTGATCGCTTACACTGCCCGCTTTAGCGAACTGGTGGCCCTATGCCCCAATATGGTTCCCACTGAAGGGAAAAAGATTGAACGGTATGTATGGGGGCTAGTGCCTCCATACCAGGGGAATGTCTTAGCATCCAACCCTGCTACCTTCGACAGTGCCAAGCGATTGGCACAAAGACTCATTGACCATGGAGTCAAGACCCCTGCATCCACAACCACCCAAGCCATCTCAGAACCCTCCAAACCCGCTGGCAACAAGCGGAAGTTTTGGGATGAGAAGAAGAAGCAACGAGCTTCAAAGAAACAGCACATCGTGGCAGTACATGTTGCGGTAGCCCCTACTGCTGTTACTGCTCCGGGGAAGCAGTATTCTGGAAGTTTGCCGAAGTGCAACAAATGCAACTTCCACCACAACGGCGCCTACCGTGAAATGCAGTGTGCTAACTGCCACAGAAAAGGACACACTGTCCGATTCTGTAAGTTCCCGGCGCAACCGATCTCCCAAGTTCCTGGCTCAGGCGCGAGCCCAACTTGCTATGGATGTGGCGAAGCAGGCCACTTTAAAAGGGACTGCCCTAAGGCGAGGAATACTGGAGGAGCAGGGAGGGTACTAGCGATAGGCCACGGGGAAGCAGTTGCTGACCCGATAGTGGTGACCGGTACGTTCCTCCTTGATAACTCCTATGCATGCATTCTGTTCGATAGTGGAGCGGAGCGAAGCTTCGTAAACCACAAATTTGCTCGCATGCTTAAGCAACAACCACACGCACTTAATGAACAATTCACAGTAGAAATGGCCAATGGGAAGACTGAAAGTACTAATAGCATATACTTAGGTTGTCTTCTAACCTTAGATAACCATTCATTCCCAATCGACCTTATGCCGGTCTCAATAAAAAGTTTCGACGTTATTATCGGCATGGATTGGTTAAGTCTTCATCGCGCCGACATCATGTGCTATGAGAAAGCAGTCCGTCTAAACCTCCCGTCTAACGAAACCCTTATAGTCTACGGCGACAAACCGGGTTCGAGTCTTCGCATAATATCTAGTATTCAGGCACAGAAATATTTGCGCAAAGAATACCACGCATTCCTTGCTCACGTCGTCGACATGAACCTAGAAACGAAAGAACTAAAGAGCCTCCCAGTAGTGAGCGACTTCCCCGACATTTTCCTAGAGGAGCTACCCGGATTACCTCCGCAACGACAAGTCGAGTTCAGAATCGACTTAGTCCCAGGAGCTACCCCAGTAGCCAAGTCGCCCTACCGTTTAGCACCAGCCGAGATGCAAGAACTCTCTGGCCAACTTAACGAACTGCTCAGCAAGGGCTTTATAAGACCAAGTTTCTAACCTTGGGTAGCACCGGTCTTGTTTGTTAAGAAGAAAGACGGATCATTCCGTATGTGTATTGACTATAGAGAACTCAACAAATTGACGATCAAAAATCGTTACCCTTTGCCACGCATAGATGATCTATTCGACCAACTGCAAGGGGCAAACTATTTTTCCAAGATTGATCTGAGATCCGGATATCACCAGTTACGAGTGCTCAAGGAGGATGTGCCAAAGACAGCCTTCCGAACTCGTTACGGACACTACGAGTTCGTGGTGATGCCATTCGGATTGACCAATGCGCCCGCAGTCTTCATGGATCTGATGAATAGAGTATGCCGACCTTACTTAGATCAGTTCGTCATCGTTTTCATTGACGACATCCTGATCTACTCCCGAAGTAAGAAAGAGCATGGTGATCATCAGCGACAAATTCTAGAGACATTACGGAAGGAGAAACTTTATGCGAAGTTCTCGAAATGTGAATTTTGGATCCGAAGAGTCGAATTCTTAGGACACGTGGTAAGCGAAGAGGGAATCCACGTGGACCCATCCAAAATAAAAGCCATTGAGAATTGGTCAGCACCAAAGACACCTACGGAAATTCGTCAATTTCTAGGTCTCGCTGGCTACTATCGCAGGTTCATTCAGAACTTCTCACGAATAGCGAAGCCTCTTACGACCCTGACCCAGAAAGGTGTGGCCTTTGACTGGGAAGAAAAGCAAGAAAGAGCGTTCCAAACGCTCAAACGAGCCTTGTGCACCGCACCAATATTATCCCTTCCAGAAGGAATAGAAGACTTCGTAGTCTACTGCGATGCATCCAATCAAGGACTCGGATGTGTTCTGATGCAGCGAGGTAAGGTCATCGCCTACGCCTCGAGACAGTTGAAGACACATGAGGTTAACTACACGACCCACGATCTTGAACTAGGAGCAGTAGTTTTTGCTCTGAAGATCTGGAGACATTACTTGTATGGAACGAAGAGCACTATCTTTACCGACCACAAGAGCTTACAACACATTTTCGATCAGAAGGAGCTCAACATGAGACAACGACGGTGGGTCGAGCTACTCAGTGACTACGAATGCGATATTCGTTATCATCCGGGTAAAGCCAACGTAGTAGCAGACGCCCTAAGTCGGAAGGAATATTCTGGTCGTAAAGTCAAGTCATTATCGATAACCATCCATTCACATCTGACTAAGCAAATTCAGGCGGCTCGACTTGAGGCCATGAAACCTGAAAATGTGTCAAGTGAATCCCTTAGGGGAATGGACAAGAACTTCGAAGCCAAGGGTGACGGAGCTTTATATTTCATGAACCGGATTTGGACACCGAAACACGGTGGTTTCCGAGACTTGGTCATGACCGAGGCTCACAACACTCGGTATTCCGTCCACCCAGGTTCAGATAAGATGTATCTGGATCTTAAAAAGCTATACTGGTGGCCTAATATGAAAGCAGAGATTGCTACCTTCGTAAGTAAATGCCTTACTTACGCAAAGGTTAAGGTCGAGTCCCAGAAGCCCTCTGGTTTACTGCAACAACCAGAGATTCCAGAATGGAAGTGGGAGCGGATCACTATGGATTTCATAACCAAGTTGCCCAAGACAACGGGTGGACTTGACACCATATGGGTCATCGTTGATAGATTGACCAAGTCTGCACACTTCCTGCCTATCAAAGAAACCGACAAGATGGAGAAACTTACGAGAACATACATTAGGGAAATTATACGGTTGCATGGTGTACCTATTTCCATTATCTCCGATAGAGATAGTAGGTTCACTTCAAGATTTTGGCAATCCCTACAACATTCCCTAGGAACAAGGCTAGACATGAGCACAGCCTACCATCCACAGACCGACGGACAGAGTGAGAGGACCATCCAAACTTTGGAAGATATGTTGCGAGCCTGTGTGATTGATTTTGGGAAGGCATGGGATACTCATTTACCCCTTGTCGAATCTTCCTATAATAACAGTTATCACACTAGCATCAAGGCTGCTCCATTCGAAGCTCTCTACGGCCGCAAGTGCAGATCCCCTCTGTGCTGGGCTGAGGTTGGTGATACCCAATTAGCAAGAGGGCAAGCTTCCGACAGTACACTCACCGGTCCAAAAATCATTCGGGAAACGACAGAGAAAATCGTTCAGATCCGTGAACGATTGAAAGCCTCTAGAGACCGACAGAAGAGCTACGCCGATAAACGAAGAAAACCTTTGGAATTTCAGGTGGGAGACCGAGTCCTTCTCAAAGTCTCACCCTGGAAAGGCTTGATACGCTTCGGAAAGCGTGGGAAGCTTAATCCGAGGTACATAGGGCCTTTCGAGATTCTTGTCAGAGTCGGCCCCGTAGCTTACAAACTTGATCTACCTGACACACTGCGTAACGTACATTCTACATTCCACGTATCTAACTTGAAAAAGTGTCTGTCCGACGAGACTCTCGTAATCCCACTCGACGAGATCGAGATCAACGAGAGCCTCAACTTCGTGGAAGAACCTGTAGAAATCATGGACCGTGAGGTCAAGCAGACGAAACAAAGCCGTATCCCTATCGTGAAGGTTCGCTGGAACGCCAAGCGAGGACCGGAATTCACTTGGGAACACGAGGATCAGATGAAGTTGAAATACCCTCATCTTTTCACTTAATTGTTTGTAACTTTTAATTGCTTAAATTCTAATTTCGGGACGAAATTCCCTCTAACAGGGGGATGATGTGACAACCTGAAATTTCCATTCGTACGAACCTCATCTATTCAAAAGAAGCTAGTTCAGTTTCAGTGATTTTCAAGCTTTTCCGAACAAGTTTGTGTACAGTCGGGTTTATGTTTTAGATGATATCAGGAGAGTGGATACTCCTGGTTTTGTGAAACTTGGGCATTTCAAGTTTCATAATGTTACAGTCCAACATCAGGAATAAAAATATTTTCTGCCAAAATATTCCAGGACTATAAATAGTTTTCTGAATTAAATTAATTCATTATTCACAATTCCAAATAGAGAAAAGCCATATTCTCTCTGACGGATCTTCGGGTTTTCATCCTAGATTGTGAGTCTACTTTTCTATATGTGTTTCAATACTTGTTAGATGCTTATTAACATCAATAACAGGTTTAGATTACAAGATCCGGGAGTTTACTGCCCAAGAACGTTCTTGGGGAGTAAACTCCAAAATGGAACTTTAATGCTTTCTAGACCCATTCCCATGTTAAAGGACTTATCAAGGACATTGTGTATGATCTTTAAAGGCTAGAAATCATCCAAGAAACACAAGTTCTTGGAGTTTACGGCCAAGGAACTCCCTTGGGCCGTAAACCCCTTTTCAAGGGCTTAAAGTGCCCCAAAACTTCCCTAAATGCTTAAGGACTTTAACTACTAGTACTTCTGCTTATTTAGAACATCAAAAGCTCATCAAAATCACAAGTTAGTAGGAGTTTACGGCCAAGAACTTCTCTTGGGCCGTAAACCCCTTTTTGTAGGGTAAAATGCATTCTAATCACACCTAAGGCCTTAATACAATTTTCCTTGAACCCTTGGGACTAGAATGGAAGGAAGAAAACAAAATAATCACTCCTTGAAAGGAGTTTACGGCCAAGGAACATGTCTTGGGCTGTAAACTCCAAGTGAAGGCACCAAAGTGTGCCTCTTGTCCCCATTAGCCTTAGATAAATTCATAGAAGCCATCCTTGTTGTTTAAGTGCTTCAAATCAATTAAAATCCAAGAGTTTACGGCCGTAAACTCTAGGGTGAAGGACTTTAGGCCGTAAACTCCCATATGGGATGTTCTAGAGCCTTAAACTACTTCATGTGTTATTCCAATAAAGCTAGGAGTGTTCTAGGATCAAGATAGCACCACAAAACACCCAAAACTACACTTTGAGGAGTTCACGGCCGTAAACTCCAAGGTGTGGGGTTTGTTGGGTGGTGAACTCCTACACAAGGCCCTTTGATGTTTCAAACCCTTTTGCCTTGTCCACTAGCAACTTAGATGCAACCATTTGAACCTTAAACACTCATAAAAGTGTTTAAATGTTTTCTAAGTGTCTTAACTTATTTATTTAAGTTATTATATGTCTAATTAGTTATATATATGCTTATTATATGATAACTAGGCTCGTGCGTGTAAACCAGTCTCCATTTGCCACCTAGCACGGTAGCCAACACTGCAATTCAAACGACTCACCACAAGTGAGTTCATACCCCTTGAATCAACCTTTGAAATGATTTTAACTGTTTTAAATACTTTATGGGGGGGGATACAAGTCAAATACTTATAGTTATTGCTTCAATCACATGTGATTGCATTTAATCACATGTGATTAATAACTAGGAAAACAACGATTTTTACCACTGTTCAAACTGTTTTTCAAACTGCTTTACTATTGAAATGTTTTACAAACTGTTTTACTATCCAAACTTATTTATAGACTGTGATTCAACAAATGCTTCTTATACTTAAACTGTTTTATCAACTTATGCCTTCAAAATGTTTTATAGATCGACATCAAGTCGATCTTCTCTTGAAATTATATTACTGCTTCAAATGTTTTATGAAAACTTATTTATGCTTTTATATATCCAATTGCATGCCCATATATGTATAGATATATAAATAATGTTTAAAGGGCTTAGGAAGGCCATCCGCCCTATTTCCTTTTCCTCGATTTGGATGTGGTCTGGTGGGATTTCGGGTGACCATCCGAAGGTCGTTTCCATATTACTTATATATCATATATACATGTATAGACATAAAAGTACTTCCATATTCATACTCATCAGTACATCATTAGCTGGTTACCATCGGGGTAACGCAGGACAATACATATACAAATATACTAGAAACAATACATATACAGATATACGAGAAACAATACATATATAGTTATACGAGAAACAATACATATACAGATATACTAGAAACAATACATATACATATATACTAGAAACAATACATATACAGATATACGAGAAACAATACATATACAGATATACTAGAAACAATACATATACAGATATACTAGAAACAATACATATACAGATATACGAGAAACAATACATATACAGATATACTAGAAACAATACATATACAGTTATACGAGAAATAATACATATACAGATATACGAGAAACAATACATATACATGAATACTGAACAATTGTGATCCACTGTATCGGGCATGCCTTAAATGTCATGGCCCGAGTTGTAGCCAGAATTCTCTTGGAGGGAGAGCGTGAGTTTGCGTATAGATCTATACTGGATTGACTATCCTACACCTTGCTGCTAGCTACAGCCGGACCTGCAGGTCTGCGGGTGCCAAACGTCATTTCTTTATTACGACCATTCATTATGTCGTTGATTACCAGTCGATAGCATGGTGCAATTAATCACAATATACCTTAATATAAATCCGGTTTAAGGTAGTAGTATTTAGTACAACAGTAGTCTTATTATACAAAGCTACAGTACTACAATGATTTACCCATTACATATTTTAGTGATAACCTCACTTAAGCATTAATGTACAAACTATATTTTTAACAGGTGATAGTTATATTTGGGTAATCACACACTTTTACAACAGAAAAGTTTACAAAACAGTCTAGCCTTGGTAGAAGGTTACTTTTATAGAAAATATAGGATTTTCTGAGTGATTCAAACTTTTACAAATACTTTCAAACATTTACTTACATTTTTACAACTTATACTTTGAGACAGGTTCAAACGTTTTGACAAGAAACATTGACACTAAAATACTTATGAACTCACCAGCTTAATGTTGATAAACTCTTTCAAAATAACTTGTATTCTCAGGTCATCAGTAGACAGGTACCGAGGCTAGCTTTTGAGAAGATGGAGTGCATTCAAGACTCATCTCATATTATTTTGTGTTTCATTATTTTTGGTGTCTATAACTGTACAGAACACACTTGTATTAAAATTATATATTTAATGCAATGGATGATGTTGTTTGCTTATTTACATTTACTGTGTTGTGATACTGTACATGACGTCCTCCGCCCCGGAACGTTTCCGCCGTTCTTGGTTTTGGGGTGTGACAATGATGAACCACCCATGCTTAAATACAAACTAATTTTGGTTACTTTGGGAATGTGTTTAAAAGTGAGAAAAGTAGATGGGTTTTATAGTACATTTTTCATGCATTCCATTTCAAATTCAAATCAATGAGAATTTAATTTATGCATTTAGTGTGTATGCATTGGTATTTACATGTTGTTGATTTGTGATGTGCAGCTGGAAGCTAAGTGGGATTTATGGAAGGAGTAACAATAAATGTCTAGACCTGAAGCAATGTTACGAGAAGCTCCATGGGGACATGGATAAGAAATTTTGTCGATACTTTGAAATTTATGGTGATATAACTGATGTAGTAATCATGTTTGACCAAACCACCAACAGACCTCGTGGATTTGGTTTCATCCCATTTGACATATAAGATGATGTTGACGGAGTTCTTCAAATTCAAGAGACCTTCCATGAACCCAACAATAAGTTTGTTGAGGTGAAACGAGCACTTCATAAAGACGCTATTCCTGGCAGCAGATTTAGCTAATATGATACTCAAGTGGATGTTAATAGATTCCTGCAACAAACCTCCGGTTTGGGGCGAGAGGTGGTGGATTTTGTATGGTGTTGGTGTTTATATTTGGATCTTGTATTTAATTTGGATTTTGTAAGGTGCATATATATTTTATAATTATTCAGGAAGTTGGTTAAATTATTTTATAAAACAAAAACATTGAATATAACTTATAATATAGAAGGGTAAAATGGTAAATTTCCATATTTAACACATTAATTTAGAGGTTCCAACTAAACAGTATGTTAAAAAATCAGATCTTAAAAATTCAGAGCCTTTTAGAAATTCAGACCTCTTAAAAAGTCAGATCTTAAAAATTAATATCCTGCCAAATAGCCCCTTACTGTACATCTTAATTTCTGGGTAAAGGGCATATTTGGTATTTAGACAGCGGCTGCTCAAGATATATGACAAGATTCAAGTCTCTCTTGGAAGATTTCATAACGAATAATGGTCTCTCGGTTACATATGGAGATAATGGCAAGGGAGCTAAAAAGGATTGTTAGTGGTAAAACAATGTATTTCATCTAGAACCGTTGTTTATGTTAGCAAGATAAAGTGATATTGATATGGAACTCATACACAAATGTAAACAGATAAATGCCAAACTTATTTGTTTGAAAATTTGCATTTCATTTTTTTCTTATCAGGTAACATAAACAATCGACATTATAAGTACATGACACAAATTAAGTTGGACATATCATTTTATGAACGATTGCTGAAAAATAATTACTTTTTTGAAGGGTTAACAACTGTTGCAATGTTTGGTATGAAAACAATATTTATTGATCATTTTCAACTCTTATGAAATATGAAAAGCATGGATTTGTAGTACCTTGAACTATAAAATTCGAGGAGGAGAAAAAGATTGCAGAAAGAAAAGGCAAAGGTATTGAAATCGTTATGTGTGTTGTATTTTCTATAACATTGGTTAGATGGAAGGTAATGTTGATATAGACATTGATGATGAGATGGAAAGTAATATTGATATGGAAGGTATTCAATTCATATTATTATTACATTCTCATTACCATATTTTAGATTTTAGAATGATAAATTATGTTGATTTGGTCAATGATGTTTGTTAGTTTTGGTATATCTTTAACTTTTTTTAATTTTGCTAATTTTCAAGAATCTCAGTGTATTGATACACATATGCATGGTAAATAGGCAGGAATAAGGAAGTCAATTCATAATCTACAAATTTCTCTCCCTTTAATTTCTCTCTTTTTAATATGTGCAAATTTTAAAATTAGGGTGTAATTTGTTTAATTGAAACAGTAATTTTGACTTGTAAAATATGAGTTGTAAATGAATTTCAAATTGGTGAAGTCGTTACATATCATTGTGGTTGTGGGAAAATGAAATTTAATTGGAGAACCTAAATAATGACACATGGCATAATATTGAGTAGGATTCGTAATTGCTTGACACATGGCAGAAAAATGTTAACCCTATTTATTTATTAGATAGGGAGATTATTTCTTTCGTGTCGTACCGGTACGACGGAGGATTTTACGACAAGATATGAATAACTGAGATATCATTTTCTTTCCTTCTTAATTGAAATCTCCTTTATATCAGTACCTCAAATTAACAAGACTAAATATTCAATATTGCACGATTAACTTTGCAATGATTTATTATTTTTTCTAATAAGTTTTTTCACTAATCTTTTTTAACAAGTACATGTAGTAATATATCTTAATAATTAACCTTTTTAAAAACAATTCGAGCATTAACGAATGTATCATGAACTATCTTAATTGTTATATAACGCTCCTAATATATTATTTTGTAAAATCATATGTTATATTTAAGAAATATGATGTTATTTGACACTGGGTTAGGTTCATGTGAGATATCCCAATTTCATTAGATTATGAGACCATCTTTTTTATTGAAATATTCTAATATTCAAGTGTTCATAGAAATATAGTATATATAATATTATAATATTAGAAAATAATATTGTTAACATGTCACACCCCCCAACCTGAACGGCGGGAACATTTGGGGGCGGAGGACGTCATGTATATTATCATAGCAACTGTATAATAGTAAAACAAGCAACAACATCCTTTGTATATAAGATATAGTTAATACATGTGTGTTCTTATAATTGTTTGTATGACACCAAAAATGTATAGAAAAATAAAAGAAGTGTCTTGAATAGGCTCCGTCTTCTCAAAAACCTGGGTGAGTTTGTACCTATCTACTGGTTCCTGAGAATACAAGTTATTTTGAAAAGGGAGTCTCAACATTTAAGTTGGTGAGTTCATAAGCATTAGAAGTTTATATATTTTCTATGAAAATGTTAGTATATTCTCTAGAAAATCCCATATTTTCTCTATTTAAAAGAAAAGCAGTCTTAGCCCTTAAGACCAAAATTTTGTATGTTATTTTACTCTGAAATAGTGTGAGTGTGCGTTTTCCATAAATGTATGTTTTCTTTGATAGAAATTAGTGTATTGCACTTGTATGAACTCTATAGTGTGATAGTTCTGGAAAATAATGATAGGTCCTATTACTTAAAATAAAACCACTAAATAAATGTTTGTTTTATAAACCGAATTGTTTTATTTAATGCTTAATGTGAATAAGATTATAATCATGCTAAATTGACTAGTCTAATACACGACGTTCTTCAGGCGTCGAAAAAGTTATGACATTTGTCACCCGTAGACCTGTCGGTCCCAACTATAGCTAACAGTCAATGTGCGGGATTGTCAGTCCCGTATAGATCTATACACAAATTCACGCTCTCCCTCTAAAAGACTTTGTTTATAAAACATGACTTTGCAAGGATCTTACTAAGTACCACGAAGTAGTATCTCACATGTCAGTACTAACTCGTTTACATATAGTATGTATATGTTTTCTTGTTCTTGTAAATGACTAATGTACTTGCAATAAAAAGTAATTTGTACTTATCTATTGATACATGTAATGTATTATTGAACTAGATAATAGTGTGAATGGATCTCAAAACTATACCTATTATAGTTCTAAATGTTATGTTTTACTGAAATGATTGACAATGTTATTGAAATACGTTTAATACTAATATATATACTTGGCATATATAATTAAGGTTTAACTGACAGTCTGACAGGTGATCCTACCAAACAAAGAACAGAAGTCAAGGCAAGAGCAATAGTGCTAAGTTTGTTATATCCTAATTATATATAAAGATATATATGAATTTAGTTTGATAAAAACAACAATTTAAGAGTTTGAAAAACAATTTAAATTGGTTAGATAAGTTTATAAAAGCGTTAAGTATCCCAAAAGTGAATTGTAATTGCATGTAAGTATTAACACAACTATCTTGTGTTTTTTTCTTGTATTCTCCCCCTAAAAGCATATAAAAAGGTAAAACATAGGGGTATGAACTCACATTTTATGTGAGTTCTCGGTTGGTTGTGTTTTTGTCGCGGATCTTCGGGCTAGACTAAGTATAAATTGCCTGTTTCCTAATTTATATTAACACCATATCGAGTATAAATTAGATAATCTAATGAATTTTAAAGTGTTTAAATAACACTTAATAATTGTAAGACGACTTACAATAATCGTTAGAATAGTGTGTTGGTGTTCTTGGTGTTCTTCGTGTGTTCTTGGTGAAAACTAGTGATTTTGAGTGTTTTTGGTGTGAACTAAGAAGATTGGTTAGTGTTTTTGGTTGATATCAAGAACACTTGATGAATTTAGTAAAGTCCTATGAAGATTCAAGCATATTTCGGATGAAAATCAAGAGAAAAGATGGTGATTTCGATTGTGTTTATTAAGAGAAAATGGGATGATTTTCGGTTACACGCACACACACACACACACACACACATATATATATATATATATATATATATATATATATATATATATATATATATATATATATATATATATATATATATATATATATATATGGATGAAAATATGTGGTGGTTTAGTCAAATAAATATTTAGATATTTTAGAGTTCTCGGTCGAAAATAAAAACCCACCGAGGAGGTTTTCTGGTGGGCAGGGCTTTCGGTCTCGCACGTTTGCGGTCCGAAGTTCTCGGTCATAAACGGTTTGTGGCACGAAGAGAATAAAGGAAATGTGAAGGTTTTCGGTTGAAAACCGTTTTCGGTGTATGCGAGAATCCTCGATTTTTGGGTGGTTTAACTTGTAAATTCTACAACACCTTTACTAAAATGTTTATACATACCAACATTAGTAATTTAACTTTATTTAATTAACAAAACAACAAAGAGTACTTTTACTATATATGTTTGACCTTTGTTGACTTTGGTTGACTTTTACAAGATTGAAAATAACGTGTTGTCACATCATCCTCCCGTTAAAGGGAATTTCGTCTCGAAATTAATTCTAAGGTGATACACATGGACTAGGAAAAAGGTGTGGGTACTTTTGTTTCATTTGACCTTCCTATTCCCAAGTGAATTCAGGTCCTTGCTTGGCATTCCAGCAAACCTTCACTATGGGTATATGGCTTTTTTTGGTTTGTTTGACTTCCCTATCCATGATCTACTGGTTCTTAAACGAAGTTGAGGCTCTCATTGATCTCGATTTCATCGAGTGGGATCACAAGAGTCTCAAGAGATACACACTTCTTTAGGTTAGATACGTGGATGATAGGGTGTACGTTGCTAATTTCTTAGTGTAGTTTGAGTTTGTAAGCTACTGGGCCGATTCTAGTGATAATATCAAAAGGCCCAATGTACCTTGGATTCAGATTGCCACGCTTTCCGAAGCATATCATTCCCTTATGGGGTGAGACCTTCAATAGCACACGGTCACCAACTTGGAATTCCAAGGGTTTTTGTCTTTTGTCAGCGTAGCTCTTCTGTCTGTCCCTAGAGGCTTTTAGTCGTTCACATATTTGAATGATCTTTTCAGTCGTCTCTCTGATAATTTTCGGGCCAGTGAGAGTAGTGTCAGGAACTTTTCCTTTAGCTAGCTGCTTATCACCCACTTCAGCCCAACATAGAGGGGAGTTGCACTTCCGCCCATAGAGGGCTTCGGATGGAGCAACTTTGATACTTGTATGGAAGCTGTTGTTGTATGAAAACTCGACCAATGGCAAATGGATATCCCTCGCTTTACCAACATCTATCACACAAGCTCTCATCATGTTTTCTAATGTTTGAATCGCTCTCTCACTTTGCCCGCCGGTTTGTGGATAGTAGGTTGTACTCATGTCCAACCTATTTCCTAGGGATTTTTGTAGTGACTGGAACCTTGAGGTGAATCTACTGTCTATATCAGAGATAATAGATATGGGTACATCATGCAGTCGTACAATCTCTCTAATGTATGTTCTAGTTAGTTTCTCCATTTTATCAGTCTCTTTAATTTGCAGGAAATGTACGGACTTGGTTAACCTGTAAACGATCACCCAAATGGTATCGAGACCACCCATTTCCTTGAGTAATTTGGTTATGAAATCCATTGTAATCCGCTCCTACTTCTACTCAGGTATTTCTGGTTGTTGTAGCAAACCTGAGGGCATTTGGTATTCTACCTAATCCTTGGCACAAGTCAGACACTTGCCCATGAAGGTAGCAATCTCTGCTTTCATGTTCGGCCACCAATATAACTTCTTGAGGTCCAGATACATCTTGTCTGAACCTAGATGAATGGAGTATTTGGTCTTGTGAGCTTCTTGTTGGATATAGTGTCTAAGTCCATAACTTTATGTGGTATGTACTTGACCCGACCCGGCATGGTCCATTTGGGTTGCATGGCATTGCAATACTTGGATAGACAAAATGAGAGAAAGTACACTTGTGATTATTAATATATTATAAGTTCTAATATATTAATAATAGTATTATTTAATTAGTGTTGATCAAGTATTAATCTAGTATTAATTTGGTGATCAAAGTGAGACTAATTAAATATATAGGGTTGATTATGACAATCATCAATTCTTTTATGGTGGATTAACGATCCATGGTTTATGGGTTTGGTTATAACCATATGGATCTCCATGGATAGTCCATGGGAGTTACAAACCCATGGGTCATGAGAAATGAAGAGTCATGACAATTAGGGTTTACATTTGTAACTCCTAATTATGACACACTATAAAAGAAACCCTATAGCATGCAAAATCTGCACTAAGAGTATTCTTGTGAGGGCATAGCCGATTTTGAAGTGTAGAAGTATTCTCTCTAGTTATTCCAAGGTTGTAGTGTTGTGTGAAGCATTTGAGGCACAACATTTGGGGTGCTAGGCTCACAAAGTCTTGAAGGAATCCAAGCAAAAACAAGGTATGTATTTCTACTAGTTTTTTATGTTTTATGTAATCCCCATGCCATGCTAGTTAGGAAATAACCTTGAAAAAGAAACTTGCATGTATATTGAGAAAACATAGATTCAAGGTTATTAGGGTTGCATGTACACTTAGGAAGTGTTAGAATGCTTAAAACCCTTCAGTGGTCTCAGAGCCTAGGATTGTTTTCTGTATACTTGATGCAAAACTGCTTGAAAATCGAAAAATCTGCTCACTGACGACTGGACTCGCCGAGTTCATGGGGAGGACTCGCCGAGTCCATGAACAAATTCATCCTACTCGTCGAGTAGGATCTTGAACTCGACGAGTAGGAGCGTGTTGGGCAGTTTTTCGTGTTTTGTTGCTAGAAATGGATTAAAATCATTATCCCAATCTGTTTTGGACTTGTAAAATATGTTTTTCAAAATGATAATGATTATGCTAACCCATTTTTTCATGACTTTTATCAACTTTCAATTATTGTATATGTTAAATATGATTCTTGAAATTGTTTGACATGAATTTGTGTTCTTATGAGTTTTTAGAAGATCATAGGAATTATGTGTAACCTCCATGTATGTTTAATTCATGATCTTAATGGCAATGATGGTGTCCATAACTTGTCCTAAAGTTATGGATAACCAAAAGTCACTTCTTTAAAAGTTGAAATTAAAGAGTAGTAGGTTTCATAAAATGAAGAGTCTTCAACTTCATGAACCATTAAAACTCATAAGTTACAAATTGAAGAGACTTGGAATAGTTTCAATTCTTGCCCTCGAGTTTTGGAATTTGTAAAGTCTTACACTTTAATTCCAAATTATTATTTTTTTTAAAGTTAAAAAAAATTCAAACTTTATGGACTTCATTAAATTAATTAAAGTGTTTAATTAAAAGAGTTAATAATTCCATAAAGACATGGTTTAAGTTTAATTAAATTAAGAGTATAGTTTAATTAATAGATTAAACCACCAAGTATTTTAATTGTTTAAAATACACCCTTATACTATTATTATAATTTTAATTATATAGATATGTATAAGAATATGTCATTCTTACCGTTAGTAGGCCTCATTCACAAAGCCGGTCTATAAGGGGGGGTATAAGGTTGTTGCCTATAAAATGGTGACTTAATGGGTGTCCACTCTCACCCACCGCTTCCTTGATCGGTGGAGGGTCGTTAGCCGAACGAGTAGGATATGACTTTAAATTCTCATTAAAAGTATAATGAGTTATAAAGTAACTATACATTATAAATTCCCAATCTTAGTTACTTTAGGAAAATGTGAATTTGGTGTTAGCCCATAAAATTACACTTTGTACCTTACCAAGTCGTTAGTGGAGCGTGTGTAGTTAACCGACACACTAACATGGACTAGTAAGAGTGGCAAAGGGTAACTTGACATTATTATAGATCGGTGGAGCATGGGTGGTTAACTGGCACATCGATTAGGTAATATTGTTAAGGGTACCAAGTCAATTTTTGTGATCCTCGGCATCCCAGTCACAAACTTGAGAGGGCACAATCGAGATTCAAACATGCCATTGAAAAGTTCAATGTATCTCAAAAGATCTAGGAGTTTCAAAACCAATAAAACCTAATAATAAAATATTTCGTTCTAATGGTGGAAATTGGTAAATCGTCATTTACCTAACTTTAACTATTTTATAATTTGGATTACGGCATCCCTCTTCCAGTTATAAATAGGTTATTGGGTCCAAGCCTTAATATTTCATATTGGGTGTTATATTAAGGACTTTAAATCAACTAACTTGAATTTCTCGCATTATAGATGTCTAGTTTAGACAACTATGGTCTTCCCAAATCCTTAGGAACAAGCTTCCTAATGAAGATGATATCTCGAATGGCAATCAAGGTGAAAGATCAATCCCTTTGTTGTGTATTAGTGGGACTAATAATCATATTTCACTTCCTTCACCTACTCCAATAAATCTCCCTATCCCACAAGTTTCAAGACATGATAAGTTCTAAGTCGCTCAATCCCTATTGGCAAACAAAGTCTATATGTGCTTAGGTCTTGGAGATTAAGTCACATATTGACAAGCCGGGAGAGTCGGGTGTCGAAGTCTCAAGGTAGCTGGCTGTCGACTTGGTCACTCATTGATGACAGATCACGACATGACCCTTAATGATCTTACATATTTGCTTGATGATGCTGAATCAGAAATGATTTGGAGCATTGGTAAAGCAAAATTTGATTGGAAGAACAACTTCCCAAACTTCCATGGACATTGACAATGGTAACATTGGAAGTCCAGAAAACCTTTCTCTTCCCAAATGAAAGGGATTGGCCATAGTCAACTCGGTTGAAAAAATGGTAAAGAGAAAGGCAAAGTCTGTGATAGTCCCGTGTACCGTTTCAAGAGAGTCCATATGTTTCTGTTGCCAAAGGAAGGGCATTGGTTGCGAAGCTGCCTCATTTACCTAAAAGTTCATAAGGATAGTAAATTCAAATGTTTGACTCTACTTCAGGTAAAGTCCATCGTCTAACTCTATTAAGTTTCTATTCTGAGATTCTTATTGCATGATGTGACTGGGTCACATGTTGATGTTTTAAGAATCAAAGAAGAGTGAAGAAACTTAAAGGAAGTATATGTTGATTCTGATCGTGAAGATGGATTTCGATCGCATGGTTCAGTGATCAGAATATTGAGTTGTTACTTAAGAGTTGAAACATATTGCTTAAGAATAGATAACAACAAGGTTTTCATATGGGTTGTAAGGATAAGTTTTCCGCAAAATTTTCAAATAAAAGAAAAAATGGTTTTGATTTTATTTATTTTAAGTATCCTTACAATGGCATTTATGAAAAAGGTTGTTGCTTATATGTTTCCATTGATAAGCAATATGGGTAAATGGATTTGATTCTTTCATTAGTGGTAGTGTCATGATTTACCAAATAAGGAAACATTCTCATCACCCAAGTTTCAGTTGGATAGAAACTTGGAATCATGCAAGTTGTATTGTGTGATGAATGAGAATTTTCATCTTTGGTAAATTAAGACTAATTCCTTGTTCACATTCGCATGTGAGTCAAGCGAAGGACTAAGAGATTGGGTACACTTGGTTGTGTGCTGGTCAGGTCCACCACAAAGGTTGATAAGATTATTCATTATGATTTACTAAAGTTTAGTAAATATGGTTATGCTTACGAGTCTAAGTGTAATTCTGAAATATTGGAAAAGTTTCAATGTATTGCAGAATGAATAAGAAGAATCAAATAAGGTAGAAAGATAAAAGTTTCTCCAATCTGAAGCGATGGGAGAGTACTTGTGTATTTTGTTTTATAATTATCTTAGTGATTATGGAACCTTATCACAATTGTTCCTCTATGGACACCTTAGTGCGTTTGTTGCTTGAGGAGAGGAATCGTGAATTGTTGAAATGGTTAAATCTAAAGATAATTCATACTTCGTGCCAAAAACAAATCCTGGAGTTATACTCCAAGATTGTAACTTGAGTGACATAGTCTTTAGCAAGTTCATAACACTTGTGCCAAAGTCACGGTGGAATACCAAAAGCCTTCGGGTTTATTACAACAACCAGAAATACCCGAATGGAAGTGGGAGCGGATAACCATGGATTTAATAACCAAGTTACCCAAAACGACAAGCAGACTCAACACCATTTGGGTAATTGTCGACAGGTTAAATAAATCAGCGCATTTCCTACCGATCAAAGAGACGGATAAATTGGAGAAGTTAACAAAGACATACCTTAGAGAAATTGTACGACAGCATGGTGTGCCCGTATCCATTATCTCGGACCGAGATAGTAGATTCACCTCAAGGTTCTGGCAGTCGCTACAAAAAGCTTTGGGGACAAGACAAGACATGAGTACCGCTTATCACCCACAAACCGACGGCCAGAGTGAGAGAACCATACAAACCCTAGAAGACATGCTGAGGGCGTGCAAAATCAATTTTGGCAAAGCATGGGACACACATCTACCCTTGGTCGAGTTCTCATACAACAATAGCTACCACACCAGTATCAAAGCTGCCCCGTTCGAAGCCCTCTATGGCCGCAAGTGCAGGTCACCTTTATGTTGGGCCGAAGTGGGGGACACACAACTAGCAAAAGGACAAGCAACTGACAACACGCTCACTGGACCAAAAATCATAAGGGAAACTACGGAGAAGATTGTTCAAATCCTAGAACGTCTAAAAACATCAAGGGATAGACAAAAGAGTTACGCAGATAAGAGACGAAAACCCTTGGAATTCCAGGTTGGAGACCGTGTCTTGCTAAAAGTCTCGCCTTGGAAAGGATTAATACGCTTCGGAAAACGTGGGAAACTGAACCCAAGATACATCGGACCATTCGAGATCCTTGCCAGGATCGGCCCAGTGGCTTACAAACTTAGACTACCTCAAGAACTCCACAACGTACACCCTACCTTTCACGTATCAAACCTAAAGAAGTGCTTATCCGATGAGACCCTTGTCATCCCTCTAGACGAAATTGCAATAAATGAAAACCTCCAATTTGTAGAGGAACCAGTAGAGATCATGGATCGGGAAATCAAAAAGACTAAACAAAGCCGCATACCTATTGTAAAGGTCCGCTGGAACGCCAAGCGAGGACTTGAATACACCTGGGAACGCGAGGATCGGATGAAACAAAAGTACCCGCATCTTTTTCCTAAACTGTAAACTCTATCTTAGATTAAATTTCGGGACGAAATTCCCTTAACAGGGGGATGATGTGACAACCCTATATTTTCCAGAAACAGTGTAACGCTCAAAAGTCAAATACAACGAAATTAACCTCAAAAATAAAGGTGTTAAATTATCTAAGTTGGGATGCATCAAATATTAGATATAATGCCAAGGTTTCCAAAAGCATAAAGAACACTCAAAACCAGGTTATATTGAAGAAATTATAACCACTCGTATGTTTACGACACGCCGTTAAAACATTATTTGACGTAAAAAGTAAAATCTCAATAAAATGAATTATAGCCTTAAGTATCTAAACAAAAGTCGTAGATCTCATTGAAAGGTGAGCGTGTATAAAAAGATCGCCCAAATTGGACTTCGTATGAAGAAGTTACGAATTTCCTAAATTTCATAACAGTAGTAGAAGGCTAAAAACTCAAATTGAAGATTTAGTGTTATTTAGCTATCGCCACCTAAACGGAAGTTGAAGATCTCCACAATAGTAATAAAACGATAAAAAGACAAACAAAAACCGACATCGAATAAAGAAGCTATGAAATTTTAACGGACTTTAGGAGGCCCGGCCTATTAAAATTATATCATTAAAAATAAAGTCAAAACTAGCCGACGGAGTCTAAAAGAAAGTTGTAGAGCATAATCTCACCTACGCGTGGATATAAAGAACACGAAAAACGGAGCCCGTACGCGAAAGTTACGAAATTTAGAAGATGACAGACCGAATTACACCCCGCGTAATATGGGAGTACGCCCCGCGTACTAGACCCAGAGTCGAGTCCCATCGGCTCCCCCTCTACGCTTAGCTAGACCCGAGTCGTAAGCATGACGCATTATTATGCCAGCGTAACGAGGTACGCGCTGCGTACGTGAGTACGCCTTGCGTACTCGAGGATTACGCCCCGCGTTCTCATCCCTCCAGCACTATAAATAGATGGCATAAGCTGCGAGTTTTAAGCACACCTTCTCAAACTTCCATTTACTCCCACACACTTCCAAGCACCAGAAGCTGTCCCGACGACCTCGATTTCCGCACCCGAACCTCCGACAAAAGACCTACGCTGCAGAGATCCCCGAAGAGCTCGAAGACGCAACTTCCCGCGGTCGAAATTCTGCTCAACTCTAGCCTCTCTCTTCAAACTTAACGAGTGAGTTCATACCCCTACTTTTCAATTCTTTTCATGTTTTAGGGGGGAAATACAAGTACATTACAAGTCAAAGTATCGTTTTATAAACAAATTATAACATCTATTTTATAGGATATTGATACAAACATCTTTATGTTTAAAAAGGGCTATTATATCAATTAGTTATTCTTACTAAATGGAAACATACTTTTGAGGAACTATATTGAGTATAGTTAACAAGTTATTCATACATTTCACATATACATCTTGACAAATGAAATACTTTTCAAATGAAGTAAAAACATTTTTATCGTAAATCCGTTTATACAAAGTAATGTGAGAATTTCAAACTTCAACGTACTCGTATATATGCATTTCAAGTCCTGTATTATATACCATAATCTCTTGGAGGGAGAGCGTGATACTTGTGTACAGATCTATACGGGATTGACAACCCCGCACCTAAACTATTAGCTATAGTTAGACCGGCAAGTTTGGGGTGACAAATGTCATAACACTACAACACCTGAAGAATGTTGTTACAGGCCGTCATTGTCAATAGCATGGTTATAAAACTCACATAAAAAGTATAAAAACAAGATTGATTTACGAGATTCATATATGCATTGCAGTTTTCTACATTACTTTCATACAAAGTTATCTTTATCATTCATGTACGAAAGATACCAACATATTCTAACTCTAGAAACTTTTCGAATCATTTATAGAAAATATTGGATTTTCTGAAAACCTCGTTTACCGATTTGTTACTAAAAAGGATATAGTAATACAATTAACTGCTAGCTTTTGAAGAAAGAACGCTAAGGACGTTTCATTTATGAACATTTATCATCATATTGTAATCTTCTTTTGCTAATATGTATAACGCAACAATATACGTTTTCATTATATATATGATGGTTGTGTTACTTTCTTTACAATATTCAATTGTTGTGATGCTACGTGAAGTCATCCACCCTCGAATGTTTCCGCCATTCTGGTTTGGGGGTGTGACATTTATAGTCACGAAATGTAGCAATGGCTAACAGAACCCTAATAGACTTAATCTTGGCCATTGGTGAAAAGGTCTCGTCGTAATAAACTCCCAGAGTTTGAAAATAACCCTTTGCAACCAGTCGTGCCTTGTAAGTGTGTACATTACCCTCCATGTCAGTTTTATTCTTGAAAATCCATTTGCACCCAACTGTCTTACGACCTTGTACATTGTCAACCAAGTTCCAAACTTGATTATCATACATGGACTGTATCTCGCTGTTCATTGCCTCTTTCCATTTTTCAGACTCAGTGCTTGCCATGGCTTCCGCATAGTTGTTAGGTTCATCCAGACTTACCAATGTCTCATCATTGATAAGTGTCTCACCTTCTGGAACGCCTCAGAGGTTCAGACTTGTCAATTGGCTCAACAGGACTTTCCTCCTCAGGTTGAGGGCTAAGGGTTGAGGTTCCTTCACCACTTGACTCTTGAATTTCCTCAAGGTCAATTTGCCTCCCACTGTCTCCTTGGCTTATGAATTCTCTCTCTCGAAAGACTCCTCTTCTTGCTACAAAGACCACATTATCATTGGGTCTGTAGAAGATGTAACCAAAGGATTTATGTGGGTAGCTGATGAAAATACACCTCTCACTTTGAGGTTCGAGCTTATTGTGAGTCTCGCGTCTCACGAAAGCCTCACAACCCAAAATCTTGATGTGGTCTAGATTCGGAACTTTTTCAGTCCACATCTTGTGAGGTGTTTTGGCAACCTTCTTTGTAGGGACTAGGTTAAGGATATGGGCAGCAGTCTCTAAGGCATACCCCCAAAATGAGATTGGTAGCGAAGCTCTACTCATCATGGATCGAACCATATCTAACAAGGTTCGATTGCGCCCACACCATTAAGTTGTGGTGTCCTAGGAGGTGTCAACTGTGAGATAATCCCACATTCCTTAAGATAGTCGAGGAACTCTGTACTAAGATACTCACCACCACGATCGTATTGAAGCATCTTAATGTTCCTGCCCAACTGATTCTCCACTTCTTGCTTAATCTCTTTGAATTTTTCAAAGGTTTCTGACTTATGCTTGATTAAGTAGACATATTTATATCTACTAAAATCATCAGTAAAAGTCACATAAAAGCGATTAGCATCTCTTGTGGCGGTTCTGAAGGGTCCACACACATGTTTGTGTATGAGGTCCAAAAAACCTTCACTCCTAGCACAAGTGCCAGTAAAAGGTGTCTTTGTCATTTTACCTAGCAAACAAGATTCATAACTATCATCCAACTTTAGGTCAAATGACTCCAAGACTCCATCCTTTTGGAGTTGGCCTACGCGTTTCTTGCTTACATGTCCAAGACGACAATGCCATAAAGATGCTTTATCTAAGCTAGTGGAAGAGTCAATACACAATACATTATTTCCTAGGTTATCTACAACAGATACAGTTTCATACACACCATCACAAGGTAATGCTTTAAAATAAAGAGCATTATTAAAGAAAGCATCAATAACACCATTATTATTATCAAAATAAAAGGTAAAACCTTGTTTATACAATGCATGAAAGGAAATAACATTTCTTTCCATTTCTGGTGAATAATAACATTTATTCAAATCTAATGTAAACCCACTATTTAGCAATAAGGAATAAACTCCTATCTTGGTGATAGGTGAAACTTTCCTGTTCCCCATGATCAAGTTTATCTTTCCATGCTCCACATTCTCACTTCTTTTTAGTCCCTACAAGTCAGAACATATGTGAATTCCACAACCTATATGAAGGACCCAAGACTTAGAATGAGGTGAGTTATTAGACAATATAGTGTATATACCTACATGGTTGGGGTTTACTTTCCCATCCTTCACATCTTGCTGGTACTTTGGGTAGTTTCGCTTCCAGTGCGACTTTTCATGGCAATAGAAGCATTCAGCCTAATTAGGGTTAGCAGAAGGAGTGACAAAACCTTTCTTGATTTTGCTTGAAGAGGAGCCTTCAAGGGTCTTACCCTTGGTACCCTTAGAAGGGTTCTATCTCTTCTTCCCTTTGCCATGCCCGATTGCCAAGACATTGGCCACAGTTGGAGTAGGAGGAGTAGGAACACCTGACTTGCCTTTAAGACTACTTTCTACATTCTATAAAATCCCTTGAAGTTTACGAAGTGTAACTTCTTCCTTGTTCATGTGGTATGTCATTCTAAATTGATCATAACATGAAGGTAAGGAGTGCAAAGTGATATCTATTGCCAACTCCTCAGGAAAGTAGAGGTGGCAAAAATTGACACGACACGAAACCCTACACGAACCCGACACGAAATAAACGGGTTTGGGTAAGATATTTCAACCCGTTTAAATAAACGGGTTGACACGACACGACACGAAAATTAAATGGGTAAGGTTAGGGTTGCGAATTTCAACTCGAATATGACCCGAAAATGACCCGTTTATTTATAAGCAAGTATTTTGAATTATTTAAATAAACTAGAGAGATACAAAATCAAAACCATAAGTAAAAGAAAGCCTTCAAATTAAATTGTTTTGTAATGTTGAAATGACTTAGCCATCTAGATCAAGACTTCATTTCAATTTTTCATTCTCTCCCAAACTACCCAGTCTCTTTCACCACTCCCGCATCCTCATGACCTTTGTCATCCGCCTCCCTAACTCCCACTCTTTTAATTTTGTCATCTGTACTTGCTATGACTTCAACTGTTCTGCCTCCAAAGTATTAGCTTTTCCTTTCTGCCTACCTAACTCCTACTCTTTTAACATGCTCAATCTTTTAACCTCACATGACACGACATATTTCGAGTTATAGACCTAACCCGAAACTCGACACGAACTCGACACGAAAATAAACGGGTTGACACGACACGACACGTTAATTAAATGGGTCGAGTTAGGGTCAAGAACTTTCAACCCGTTTAGTGTTTCGACACGACACGAACCCGACACGACACGACACGATTGCCACCTCTATAGGAAAGTCAACATTTAGTTTCTTCAAACGATCCACAAACCTTTGCATTTTCTGCATGTGGGCCATGATGGTTTCACCATCCTTCATTCGGGTAGTTATCATGGAGGAGATAATTTCATACCTTTCTTGATGAGCACTTTGATGGTAGTGGTCCATCAAATCCATGTACATCTCAAAAGGGTAGTGGTCCTCATAGGACTTTTGGAGCTCAGCTGTCATAGTGCCCATCATGATGCATGCTACCATAGAAGCATCCCTTTCATGTGCCTGAAATACAGCAATCTCCTCTGGAGTAGTAGTTGACTCATTAACCTCCCTTAGCTCCTTATCAAGGACATATTCTTTGTCCTCATAACAAGTGAGAATCCTGATGTTTCTGATCCAATCCATAAAGTTGGATCCATCAAAGATGACTCTCCCATAAAGATTCATGAGAGAGAAGGAGCCAGTAGGGTTTGAGCTAGAAGCATTGTTATTGGAAGACGTCTGAAAAGAAGAAACAATATATTAGATTATATGTAAAGATAGTCCTTAATAATACACCTAAATGTAATATTAAGGCTAGGACCCAACACAATATTTTATAACTTAGAAGAGGGATGTTGTAATCTAAGCTATAAGATATTTGAAGGTAAGTGAATGACGATTCACCAATTTCCACCATGAAAAACAAAATATTTAATTAGGTTTTACTTGGTTTAGAAACTCCTAGATTCTTTGAGACTCATTGAACTTTTCAGTGGCATGTTTCAATCTCGAGTGTGCCCTTCAAGTTTTGTGACTGGGATGCCGAGGATCACAAAACAAGGTGTGAAGTAACCATGCAAATTACTTGGTACCCTTAATGTACTACTCCTCAATCGATGTGTCGGTTAACCATACATGCTCCATCGATACTATGATAAACACTAAGTCACCCTTTGCCTACCTTGATAAGTTCAGGTTAGTGTGCCGGTTAACCACACATGCTCCACTAATGACTTAATCAAAGTGCAAAGTGTAATTTCATGGATTAGCACCTTATTCACATTTTCCTAAAGTAACTAAGATTGAGAATTTAATAAGGGTTTAGTTACTTTAGTATATTCATCATACTTAAATGAGAATTATAGTCCTTGTCGTACCTTTTCGGCTAACGACCCTCTACCGATCAAGTAAGCGGTGGGTGAGAATGAACACCCATTAAGTTGCCATTTTATAGGCAACAACCTTATACCCCCCCCCCCTTATAGGTCGGCTTCGTGAATGAGGCCTACTAATGGTAAGAAGACTTTGTTCTTATAGATACATACATATATATATATATATATATATATATATATATATATATATATATATATATATATTATTAACTTATAATATTGTAAAGTATAAGGGCTGAATTTTAATAATTAAAATTCTAAGAGTTGGAACTAAAGTTTTAATATGAATTTACTTGTTCCAAAACTTGAGGGAAAGTTTTCTAAACTTTCAAAACTTTACATTTCCCATAACTTATGAGTTAATTGAGTATTAAAATGAAGACTCTTCATTTTTATAACTCATGTGTTCTTATAATGGTTTTTAATTAAAGTGTGACCTTTGGTTTTCCATAACCTGAGAACAAGTTATGGACTCAATTAAAAACACATAATGATCAAGAATTAAACTACCAAGGAGGTTACAAATAATTCCTATGATCATCTAATCTCATAAGTTCAAGAACATGATTATCAATAATTTCAAGGATCATAAATAACTTATATAAAACTTGTAATTTTTTATAATAGCCATTGTAAATGGATTAGCATAAACATTACATGGTTACACCATCTAAAACAAGTTTTATAACACCAAAACAGTTTAGGGTAATCTTTCTAGTCCATTTCCAGCAGCAAAACTCGAAAATCTGGACACTATAGTCTTTACTCATCGAGTGCATGAACATACTCGACGATTAGCATGCATTTCTTCATGGACTCGGCGAGTTCATACGAGCAGTGAACAAAAAATTCGTTTTCCAAGCTATTTGCATCAAGTATCAAGTAAACAAGCCTAGGCTCTTATACCATTGATGGGTTTTGAGCATTCTAACACTCCTATGGTGTACATGAAACCCTAGAAACCTTGGATCTATTTTTGACTAAGATACATGCAAATAATTATTTTTCCAAGGTTCTTATCCTAACTAGCATGGCATGGGGTACTTGAATCAAATAAAGCTAGTAGAATTACTTACCTTGTAGTAGTAGTTGATTGCTTGGAGTTTGAGAGCCTAGCACCAATAATGTGGATGCCTCAAATGGAAGTCACAAACCACCACAAACTTGGAAACTTGAGAGAATAGTCACAACCTTCTTGAAATCGGCCCTCTTAGTTTACACACATCCACTAGTACAATTTCAAGAACCAAAGCCTCCTTTATATAGTGTGGTGGATTAGGGTTACATCCATGTAAACCCTAATACCCATGTCTTTTCATTTCCATGAGATCCATGGGTTAAAGCTCCATGGAGTATCTATGGACTTTCCATGCAAGCCTAGCCCATTCCAAATAAGCATTAGCCCACACTATATAAATACAAGAGCCCATATTTAATTAGTCATACTTTTGATCTCTAAAATAATTCTAAATTAATTATAGATCAACACTAATTAAATAATATGATTTTATATTAATATATTAGAACTTATAATATATTAATAAATCATACCTTATCCTATTCTTAAAAGATTATCCATAAATTGTTCGGGTGAAGTGCAACCCAAATGGACCATGTTGGGTCAGGTCAAGTACATACCAAATATAGTTATGGACTTGGACATTATATCCAACAGTTTGAAGCGATAGAAGATTATGAGGTTCGTATCTGGTTTGTCGTTATGAGCGACGAGAGTTTTGTTAGTCGGTCGATTAAAGCGAAAGGTTATTTTGGTAGTACTCATGATTGGTATGGTGAGGACCAAGCCAACCCATGTCGGATGACAACGTCGGAACTTCTTATTGACACATGAGTTAAGTTGATTTGGAAGGAGTGTTTGTTAGAGTGATAGTGCATCCTATGTGTACTTTCTAGTGCTTTCAGTTTTATCTTTGTTATTGCTACTGCGAATATTAAGTACCATGCTAAACGAGGACTAGCAGTAAAGGTTCTTAGTTCTTATATAAATGTCGTGATTATTCAGACGAGAGAGAGTAATTTAGTTACTTTTTAATTGGTACCAGTCTTAGTAAAATTTTAAGTTGTTAAAAATTTTTGTTTGGGAACGTACCAAAAATCCAGAAAGGTTCCTTGTTGTCTTGACCTGTCCTATTGTTAAACTCCTCCCGCTCCTCCCTCATTCCTCTCTGATGGACAATCTCTCTTGAAATCTCCCGTTGCACCGTATAGATAGCATACTGGGCTCACACCGGCCTTGGTGGTTGAAGCGATGTGTCGGGTAGGAGTTCTACATAAACGAGCGGTGTGCCCGTTCCTGTTACAACTCTTACAATGAATCTCTCGGCAGACTCCCTTGTGATGGAAGTTACACATGTCACAATTAGGAAGTGTTCGAGCATATCATCTGGCTGGTGTTGGAGTAGCAGATGTTGTGACTACAGAGGATGACACAGGTTGTTATCTCTTGGTAGCACCTTGAGTAGAACTGATCCCCTTCTTTTTCCAAAATTTTATCTTCTTGTTCTTAGGCATGTAGTATGGGGTGTCCTTATCGACAGACGCTCGTCGGTGCCCTTGATTGTTACTACGTTTAGAATTTTTGGTACTGCTTCCGCTTCCTCTGGTGTTGTTAGCATTGAGCTGTTCCATGACGGCTATCACAGTGGCTATGACCACGGTGTGAAAAGTGGCAGAGTCTATCTGTAGAATCGGTGTTTTGCCAGCTTGTTTGTTACTTCCATGTGAAGGCATGATTCTGTTGCATGGCAAGAAACGAGCTTATGAGTAACGATGGTCGTTGCTAGCTGTATTCTATCAATTTATATACACATATATAAATTTCGTGTTCTGCTGAACTATTCTCAATGTTTCTGTCAACATTCCTGAGATGTGTTTATGGTAGTGTGTAGAAGTAGGTATTGTACGAGTGTTATGCTCGCCCATCTTAGTACTTCTCTAGCCCAAGAATGCTTAGTTACAGAGTACTGATGGGATCTTGTGTATTAGTGCTGGTATGATCGCACCCCATGGGTCTACGGGGAGGTATTTTTCTGCCATACGGCTTTTAAGGATGAAACGGTGATACGTCCTTAGTAATGTTTACAAGTCAAGGGTTATTTCAACCTAAGTTATCTTAGTTCTGAGTGCATCATGTTTCGACTTTATAGTGTTTTGAAAACAATTCATAACAGAGGTCTATGCAAAATAAACTTATGAATTCCTAGTAGTGACTATCCTTAATTGAAATTTTGTGACATGATTTACTGTTACTAGTTGCAATGAAAGAGGCGATAAGCCTAACACATAGTGTGAGTTGTGTAATCACTAACTCACTACGTTATATTAGTTTATCAATTATTAGTATGACATGTAAGGTGCTTTGCTACCTCGCATGCCTCGCAAGTGGTTCCCTCTGCTCTTTTTCCTTGCTATGATTGTTCTAGTTTTAGCTGTAAAGTTTTGTTGTCTCATTGCATTACTAGTGTTCTTGTTCTTGTAGATTGTTTGAGTCCTAGCTCTGTCATGCTTCGGGTTTTGTTACTGAATTCCATTACTTCATAATGAAGAATTTGAACCTGAATGTCCAAGCGAGCTTCACATGTATGCTTCTGATAGGGTAAGGGTCCTCAATGATTTCTGCAGTTGTATATAACCAAGATCAAATAGACCTTCGAATAAGTGATCCTACTCTAAGACCACAACCAAACAAGGAACAGGAAGTAGAGCGAAGATCATAAATTCTAAATCTATAAAATCTCAGTTATATATAACTCGGGGAGCATACACTCCGAAATTATAGACCTGGAAGTAAGTTTTCACATAAGTCAGTTATAATGCCTAAAATACTCTTATAGTATTTTAATTATATGCCTGATTCTAAAGTTTCTTGGTACATAAACTTGGTAAGTTTTTAGGCTTGTTGTTTTCTTATAGTATTCCAAAATACACCTGCACTATTCTAACTTTATGTTTTGTTCCAGAGACTCTTTGTATATTTGGTTGGTAAGTTTTAGACTTGTCGCAACACCACAGTCACTCCCAAACACATGTTGGTCATATCACAAATAAATATAGTTGATCAGGTTATATTTATCCCAAATATGACTACGTAACTATACAGGTTTAACCGTAGTGTCCAATTCATCCTAAATACTTTTATGTAGCTCTTACTATGATACTGTTTCTAGTGTGTGTGTGTGTGTGTGTATATATATATATGCATGTATGTATACTTCTCATTAAACACTTATATTTTTAAAAGTATACTGTTAGTCAGAGCACCACGGACCCATTGTATTTATCATTGTATATCTTTTATCATTTGATATACTTAGTTCACTATAAACAATGCTCTGATACCAATCTATCACACCCCCAAACCGGAATGACGGAAATAGTGTGAGTGTGCGTTTTCCATAATGTATGTTTTCTTTGATAGAAATTAGTGTATTGCATTTGTATGAACTCTATAGTGTGATAGTTCTGGAAAATAATGATAGGTAGTCCTATTACTTAAAATAAAACCACTAAAATAATGTTTGTTTTGTAAACCGAATTTTTTTATTTAATGCTTAATGTGAATGAGATTATAACCATGCTAAATTGACTAGTATACTACACGACGTTCTTCAGGCGTCGAAAAAGTTGCCACATTTGTCACTCGTAGACCTGCCGGTCCCAACTGTAGCTAACAGTCAATGTGCGGGATTGTTAGTCCCTTATAGATCTATACACAAATTCACGCTTTCCCTCCAGGAGACTCTGTTATAAAACATGACTTAGCAAGGATCTTACTAAGTACCGTGAATTAGAATCTCACATTCTAGTATTAACTCGTTTACATATAGTATGTATATGTTCTCTTCTTCTTGTAAATTAATAATGTACTTGTACTGAAAGGTAATTTGTACTTATGTAATGTATTATTGAACTAGATAATAGTGTGAATGGATCTCAAAACTATACCTATTATAGTTTCCAGATGTTATGTTTGTACGGAAATGATTGACAATCTTATTGAAATACGTTTAATACTCATATATATATATATATATATATATATATATATATATACTTGGCTTGTATAATTAAGGTTTAATTGATAGTCGGACAGGTGATCCTACCCTAAGCCCACAACCAAACAAGGAACAGGAGTCAAGGCAAGATTAATAGTCCTATGTCTATTATATCCTAATTCTACATAAAGATATATATGAATATAGTTTGATAAAAACAACAATTTAAGAGTTTGAAAAATAGTTTAAAATGGTTTGATAAGTTTATAAAAGCATTAAGTGTCCCAAAAGTGATTTGTAATCGCATGTAAGTATTAACGCAACTATCTTGTGCTTTTTTCTTATATTCTCCCCCTAAAAGAATTTTAAATGGTAAAACATATGGGTATGAACTCACCTTTTATGTGAGTTCTCGGTTGGTTGCGTTGTGGTCGCGGATCTCCAAGCTAGAATAAGTATAAATTACCCATTTCTTAATTTATATTTTCACCATATCGAGTATAAATTAGATAATCTAATGAAGTTTAAAGTGTTTAAACAGCACTTAATTATTGTAAGAAGACTTATAATAATCCTTAGAATAGTGTGTGGGTGTTCTTCGTGTTCTTGGTGAAAACTAATGATTTTGAGTGTTTTCGGTGTGAACTAAGAAGATTGGTTAGTGTTTTTGGTTGATATCAAGAACACTTGATGAATTGAGTAAAATCCTATGAAGATTCATGCATATTTTGGATGAAAATCAAGAGAAAAGATGGTGATTTCGGTTGAAGAGTGTAAGAATGAGGGTATATTTTCAGTAATATATATATATATATATATATATATATATATATGGGTGAAAATATGTGGCAGTTTTGTTAAATAAATATCTATATATTTTAGACTTCTCTGCCAAAAAGGGAAACCCACCAAGGAGGTTTTCTGTAGGGAAGGGCTTTCGGTCTCGCACGTTTAAGGTCTGAGGTTCTTTCTCGTAAACGGTTTGCGCTGCGAGGAGAATAAAGGAAATAAGAAGGTTTTCGGTTGAAAACCATTTCGGTCCGAGGAGAAAGGCCAATCCAAGGGTTTTCGGTGTATGCGAGAATCCTCGGTTTTTGGGTGGTTTAACTTCTAAATTCTACAACACCTTTACTAATAGGTTTACTAGATATGTTTGACCTTTGTTGATTTTGGTTTGACTTTTACAAGATTGAAAATAACGGGTTGTCACATAACATAATTTATATTGAAATATTCTAAATCATATAATGCTAGAATATTATTATACACATTATATTTTTACGAACCCTAGAATATTAAAATATTTCACTAAAAAATATTAGTCCTACAGTCTCAAGAAACTAGGTACGCCTATATATATATATATATATATATATATATATATATATATATATATATATATCAAGGTTGTATAAAAAATTTCATGTTAGGTCGTCGATGGAGTGGAGTTAAGTGATTAATCGACTAAGTGGGGATTAATCAGGGACCTTAACTAGCTAACATGAAGCGTTTTTTACAACAATGATATATATATATATATATATATATATATATATATATATATATATATATATACACCTACTAGGACACATTGACTATGCCCGATCCTCCTTACTTAGTATGTCGAGCCCTTAGGACACATTGGCTTAGCCCAATCCCCCGAAGCCGAAGCCATTGGATTACATTAACTACGCCCGATCCCCCTTGCTTATTTCATTAAGCCCTTGGAACTCATTAGCGAGGCCTGATCCCCCGCTCAGATACGTCAAACCCCCTATATGTATTCCTCAGTATGTGAGGGAATACCATACTCCCACTAGACACTTACCCAGCCTAGTGCTACCCGCAAAAACATCCTATAACACATACAAGCTAAATCAAAGAATGCATAACATCACACAATGTAGTGAGAAACTCACCTCTACTCACAGATTAAACCTCCAACTATAGCCTGTAACCCACTCACACCAAGTCTGAAACATCCCAAAAATACGACCCAAAATTGTTTTTTCAATATTTCTAAAAACCACATCATCGAATGTCATATATAAGAACCATGGAATGATTAACTCAAAAGTCATACTAACTGTGTCAAAAGAAAATTGTATCAATCATATCAAAATATATGAATAAAACTCCCAGGATAAAACTGAAGTTGTGGTGTGTGCGATGCCATCAACCCGAGCTCTTCCCTTTGCTAGCGGGAGTACCTGAAACCAAAACTGAAACTGTAAGCACGAAGCTTAGTGAGCTCCCCCAAACTACCACCTACCATACAATAACATATAAACAACTATTGGGCCTTGCCCACTGCATCGTACCGAAGTCCGAAACTAACCAGGGCCTTGCTCTCTACATCGGACCAAAGTCTAGAAACTACATTAGACCGATGTCCGGCACTGACTGGGACCCCGTCCCCTGCATGGTACCGAAGTCCGAAACTAACTGCATCGGATTGTAGTCCGGAACTGACTGGCACCTTGTCCCCTGCATCGGACCGAAGTCCAGAAACTTATTGAACAAATCATAGCATATACATATCAACTAACATGAACACACATACTGCATACTGCATCGGACCGAAGTCCGGAGCACATAACACAAGGACATGATTGAATCACAAAGACGTCAAGCACACTGAACTATTATATCGTACTGAAGTCCGGTACTACGGCTAACTAGATAGGCCGGCATTGTGGCCGTAGACCCGTTCCTACTGGAAGGAAAACTCACCTCGCAACGCTGGCTGCTGGGATGCTAGATCTGAAACTGTTTGACTGCTTCTCCGGAACTCCTCGGCTACAAATACCATAAACACTAAATCAAATACTGATAACTAATCTAAGGGTAAAATGACTATTTACCCCTAGAAAAGTCAACTTCCAGGTCAAAGTCAACTTTCAATTGACCAGATTCGCCAAGTTGGACCGCCAACTCGCCGAGTCCCCATCATCCATTTTAATCCTCTACTCACTTCTACTCGTCAAGTTTGGCAAAGACTTGATGGGTTCTTCTTCGATACTAACATCAAGTCTAATTTTCGTCCGACTCGCCGAGTTATATGAACAACTCATCGAGTTCCCTTTCAACAGAAGAACACTCCTATTCTTTGACTTGCCGAGTCGTATGAACAACTCGTCTAATCTGACTGCTTCCAGATTCAAGTCTTAACTCACTGAGTCCTTACTCTACTCACTGGTTCACCCGAAACTCTCAAATCAGGGAAAAAACGAGGACTCGCGACTTGAATCGCCGAGTCGGAAGAACAACTCACCGAGTCCCAAGCATGCCATTACTATACAGTCGATTTTTCTCGATTCCAAAGCATCCAATTCATAGATCTAGGTTCCTAGGACTGGTTTCACATGTAAAGTTTCTAAGTTTACGTTCATGCATGCTCATAATAAGATAAAATGCCCAATAAGGAGCTAAAAGAGGAGATCTAGGTTTGGAATGGGTGCTTAGCTCAATAAAGGTGGCAACCTTGATCTTAAGGAGTCGTGAAATGCTTAGATCTGAAACCCATTCATCTTAACTACCCATAAATTGACCTCAAAGTCTAGAAAAGGCTGAAAACCCACAATAGCAAGCTTTAAGGAGATCTACATGATGACAAGCCAAGATTCGAGCTTTATACCTTAATAGAAGCTGGAATGACACAATATACTCAGATCTTCTTTGCTTCTCTTGAGAACCCTTCTTATCTCTTCTTCTTCTAACTACAAAATGCACCAAAATCCTCCATAAAATGAGAAATACTCCAAGAATGCTTAAAAGAATGCTAGGGTTTAGTAAGGGACGTTCTGAGGGTGATGGAGGCTAGTTTAGGGTGCATAATAATGTTCAAATAGGGTGCAAACCCTTGAAATTAGGGTTTCATCCAGACTGGCAAACTCGTTGAGTCCAAGAATATGGACTCGTCGAGTAGCCAACTTAAAATGCGTAAAGAACCCGTCTCTACTCGACGAGTTGGGCTACAGACTCTTCGAGTACCCCTCTATAATTTAAAATTACTTTATTTAAATCACATACCAGAAATGGGGCATTACAACTCTCCCCCACTTGTCTTAGACTTCGTCCTCGAAGTCTGTTGCTGCTGAATCTGAGAGTAACTCTGGATAATGCTCCCTCATCTCCTCCTCAGTCTCCCACATCCACTCTGAACCTTTTCAGTGTTGCCACTGCACCTTCACTAACTGAACCACCTTTTTCCTCAAGGTCATCGTCATCCGATCTAAGATCGCAACTGGTCTGTCGATATAATTTAGGCTGCTATCAACCTGAATATCCTCCAAGGGTACAACTGCTGACTCGTCCACCAAACACTTCCTCAACTGAGAAACATGGAAAGTGTTGTGGATCTGGCTAAGCTCTGCTGGAAGGTCGAACCGATAAGCAACCCGACCCACCCGGGCCAAAAACCTAAAAGGACAAACAAACCTAGGGCCCAGCATGCCCCTCTTCTGGAACCTGATAAAACCCTTCCAGGGTGATACCTTAAGGAGGACCATATCGCCCACCTAAAACTCCAAGTCCGAACGCCTCCTGTCGGTGTAACTCTTCTGCCGACTCTGTGCAATCTGCAATCTACTACGGACCTGTTGGGTCAACTCTGTGGTCTTGAGCACCACCTCGGTACTCCCGATGACTCGCTGACCGACCTCGCCCCAACAAATCGGGGTCCTACACTTTCTCCCGTAGATCATCTCGAAAGGAGGGCGGTCAATACTAGCATGGTAACTGTTGTTATACGAAAATTCCGTTAATGGAAGATACGTATCCCAATTGCCACCAAAATATAGGACACATGCACGAAGCATGTCCTCGAGAGTCTAAATCGTCCTCTCACTCTGCCCGTTCGTCTGGGGGTGGAAAGCGGTGCTAAAATGAAGACGAGTCCCCATCTCGTCAGGAAATCGCTTCCAAAACATGGAAGTAAAGCGGACGTCTCGGTCTGATACTACTGATACAGGCACCCCATACCTTGCCACTACCTTGCGCACATAAATATACCCTAGCTTCTCGGCTGATATGCTCTCCTGAATCGGTATGAAATGCGCGCTCTTGGTCAGCAGATCCACTATGACCCAAATCGAATCAACTCCACGTGCAGTCCTAGGAAGCTTAGTGATGAAATCCATAATGATATCCTCCCATTTCCATACAGGAATGTCTAACGACTGCATTTTGCCATGGGGTCTTTGGTGTTCTGCCTTGACCTTCCTGTAGGTCAGGCATCTCTCTATGTACCAGGCTATGTCCCGCTTCATGCAGGGCCACCAATAATCGGGTCGAAGATCTCTAAACATCTTCGTCACCCTTAGATGGATGGAGAACCAGGACTTGTGGACCTCATCCAACAACCTGCCGTACTCCTCCCCAATACGGTACCCAAACTCTCCCATGCAGGGTCAACAATCCTCAACTGTCATAATCGAAAGAAGCTACTCGGCCACAATCCTCTCACACTTCTGCCTCTCCTCCTTCAGGACCTCGACCTGTGCCTCTCTAATCTGCTCCAACAATGGAGTAAGCACCATCATCCTCAGACATATATCTCTGATCGGTACCGCCATCGCCTTGCGGCTCAGGGCGTCGGCCACAATGTTGGCCTTGCCTGAATGATAAAGGATCTCACAATCGTATTACCACATCTAACCATCGACGTAGCCTCATGTTTAGATTCGGCTGGTCCATGAGGTACCTCAGACTCTTGTGATCCGTGTAAATGGTACAGCGGACCCCATATAGGTAATGTCTCCAAATCTTGAGGGCAAACACCACTGCCCCCAACTCTAAATCATGCATCGGATAGTTAGCCTCGTGAGGCTTCAAATGTCTAGAGGCATAAGCTATCACATGCCCTCGCTGCATCAACATTGTTCCCATCCCTATGATCGAAGAATCATAATAGACTATAAAGTCATTCGTTCCCTCTGGCAGGGTAAGAATCAGTGCCTCACACAAACGGTGTCTGAGGGACTCAAATGTTGCCTGTTGCTCAGGCCCCCAGCGAAACACCACCGACTTCCTAGTCAGTCGGGTGAGTGGAACTGCTATCTTGTAGAAGTCCTGGATGAATCTCCTGTAATACCCTGCCAAACCTAGGAAGCTCCGAATCTCATATGGAGACCTTGGGACCTCCCACTCCATCACGGCCTCTACCTTGGCCGGATCCACTAGTATACCCTTCTGGTTGATGAGGTGTCCAAGGAACTACACCTCGCGCAACCAGAACTCGCACTTGGAGAACGTCACAAAAAGTCTCTCCCTCCTCAAAGTCTCTAGCACCTCCCTCAGGTGCTCCTCATGCTGCTCCTGAGTCTTCGAATAAACCAAGATATCGTCGATGAACACTATCACAGACCGATCCAACATCGGCATGCATATGCGGTTCATGAGATCCATGAACGCGACTATAGGTTTGGTGAGCCCAAACGGCATCACCATAAACTCATAATGACCATAGCGGGTACTAAAAGCTGTTTTCTGAACATCCTCACCACTGACCCGTATCTGATGATAACCGGAGAGCAAATCAATCTTGGAAAACCAAGATGCTCCCTGCAGCTGATCAAACAAGTCATCTATCCTCGGGAGTGGGTAACGGTCCTTCACTATTACCTTGTTCAACTCCTGGTAATCTATACACATATGGTGCGACCCATCCTTCTTCTTCACAAATTGGATCAGGGCCCCCCATGGTGAACTACTCGGTCTGATGAAACCTTTGTCTAGCAGCTCCTGTAGCTGCGTAGACAACTCTGCATCTCTGGAGGGGCCAACCGATACGACGCCTTGGCTATCGGAGACGCACCTGGAACCGAATCAATATGAAACTCAACCTGTCTCTCCGAAGGTATCCCATGCAGATCCTATGGAAATACATTCGGGTACTCACGTACCACAAGTACATTGGCAACAGTCACCTTGCCCTTCTCTCGGGCATCTAAAACATAGGCGACATACCCCGCGCAACCCTGCTGGAAGTAGCGTCAACCTCTCGCTGCCGAACAAAGAATCGGTACGCGTTGTGGCCTCTCGCCCTGAATCACTAACTCTCCCCCACCAGGGGTGCGGACCCTCACTAACTGAAGCTCACAATTAATCAGTGGCCCATTGGGGTCATCCAATCCATACCCACTATAACATTATTCCCTCGTAGGGGAATGGGAACCAAGTCCACTGAAAACTGCTCATCAAATAACTGCAACAAACACGCCCCATGTACTCTCGCGACCCTGATGGTCCTGTCATCATCTATCTCAACCTCAAGTGGACAATCCAGCTCCCTCGGAGCTCTACTAAATCTCTTGCTAAGCGCAAGTGAAAGAAATGATCGGGTAGCCCCCGAATCAAACAATATTGTAGTTGAAATGTCGTTCACTAAGAACGAACCTATATATAAAAAAAACATATAATCATAAGAAACAATCATTAATAATAAAGAAATGAAGGGAAGATACATACTCGTCACCACATCTAGAGTCGCTCACGCCTCTTCTGCTGTCATCTGAAAAGCTCTACTCTTCACCACTGGCGCCTCACTTCGTCCCTGACGGCCGTCTGTAATCCTCAAAGTTGCAAGGGCTTGTGCCGCCACCTTCCCTGCTGCTGCCAAACTCAAACACTAGGACTTTTTATGCCCCTCCGATTGCAATGGAATCAAATCAGATTAGATGTTGCGGTAACAGTGGGAGTAGCTGTACAATCCCTGCTCATATGCCCGGTCTGGCCGCACTTGTAGCAACCGGGACTCCCTGCCTTGCACGCCCGATCGTGCAATCTCCCACACTTGCCACACCGACTATGGCTCTGATGTCCTCTAGATCTGTGATCTGATACCTTGGGCTTTTTGCCCGAACTCCCTGTGCCAGATGCCGCCCCTGGCTTCCTCTTCTTCTCCATCTCTAAATCAACCTCTCTCTCTCTCTCTCTCACGAGCCCTAGCAATCATGTCATCCTGAATTTTACAACGGGACCGACTCACAAACTGGCGGATATCACTTCACAACATCTCATGATAACGGGCCTTCTTCATTTCCTCATCAGCAGCGTACTGAGGAGCGAGAAGAGCCCTCACCCTAAATTTGGCGGTAATCTCCGCCACTGTCTTTGTAGTCTGGGTGAGATCCTGAAACTCCCTGGCTAATTGTTGCACCTCGATAACCGGTGCAAACTCGGCTCTGAACGTGGTAGTAAAATCAGACAAAGTCATCTGTAATTATGGGCTAATACCCTCCTTTAGAAGATAGGACGCTAATCTGACCTTGTCCCCCTCAGGACATTTGCAGGTGCGAAATGCGTTGGCGACATCTGCCAACCACCTAGTACTCGATATGGTGTCCCGCGCCCCATGATAGTCAAGAGCTCCACAGGCTCTGAACTCCCTGAAAGTGAGTGTGTGTGACCCCATCATGGTCGCCACCTCAGCACGAAAGGTGCTCAACCTCTCATCCATCAGCTCCAAAATACCCTCCTTGATCGAACCAAAGATCACAGGATTCTGCTCAAGTATGATGCGGGTAATCTCTGAAGAGAGAAACTCCCTAGTCTGATCATCCAAATGCTCGGCTCCCGAGCCTGGTCCTGATCCCTCACCGGAACCTGAACTGCCGACTGCTGGTCTAGGTTGTAAAACCACCATTATGAGACACATAGCGACAAACGTCATAAATACTGATATATCTCGAGGGATCACTATTACTACAAGTTTCTTGTTTTCGCCTTGGCCTTCCTTGATTCAAGTACGGATCCTCTGCTTTCAGTATTACGGGCCCATACTACCTTCCACATCTATCTGTACTTTCCTCAAGAACTGCCTCGACTCCACCAAGTCACTACTACTGCTATTGATCTCTGCTACTCTCATCCTAGGCTTGCCCTAGGGAAATCTCTGACTCTGCCGAATCCAGTCCTCAGCTGCTGAAGGCCTCTTTGTAATGCCAATTAGTCATCACCTGGGTACCATCATGTGTGATGAGGTTCAGATAATCCTTCGAGTAAACGACTCGTCCTTACAACGGTTGAACTCAGACAATAGTTGCACATTAGGGGCAAGTCCAGCACTTTGAGATTATTCAACCCTGACCACATGTGATGTGACGTACTCACCTAATGGAAAACTCCCATCACTCAGAGTCCCACAAATCACAAAGCAAGTAGCATTTGGACACCGAAAACTACTCAAGCAAATCTATCCTCACAATTAGAAATTGTACTAGCATACAGTGCTAAGCTCATACTATCAGGCATAACCTAAATAGGCTATCCTACTGTTGTCTACTCAATACTAGCATGCAATTCGCATAAAGTTGAAACACATAAAGCAGGCACATAAGGCATCCTCCTAGATCCTTAGTCCTATTCTAGCATGTTGTTCTACTGAAACTGAAACAGATAATATAAAACTTGTATGGGTAATTTGGGAGTACTTACTTGAGCTCAGTTGATCGCAATGACCACACCCTTTTCCTTTTTCTCAAAACTATTTTCTTTTTAAGTTTCTTTTCAAAAATTCTTTCGAAAATATTCTTCGTTTAAAAATCTTTTACCGTTTCCTTAGTTTGAGTCCAGTAATACTCAAAAGTATGCCTGAATCCCTCAAACCAAGGTTGTGATACCAACTTGAAACATCCCAAAAATATGAACCAAAAAATTTTTTGTTTTAATATTACTAAAAACCACATCATCGAATGTCATATATAATAAGCACCATGGAATGAGTAACTCAAAAGTCATAGTAACTATGTCAAAACAAAACTGTATCAATCATATCAAAATATCTGAATAAAACTGAAGCTGTGGTGTGTGCGATGCCATCAACCCGAGCTCTTCCCTTTGCTAGCGGAAGTACCTGAAACCAAAACTGAAACTGTAAGCATGAAGCTTAGTAAGCTCCCCCAAACTACCACATACCATACAATAACTTATAAACAACTATTGGGCCTTGCCCACTGCATCAGACCGAAGTCTGGAAACTGCAACGGACCGAAGTACGGAACTAACCAGGGCCTTTCCCTCTGCATCGGACCGAAGTCCGGAAACTGCATCAGACCAAAGTCTGGAACTGACTAGGACCCCGTCCCCTGCATCGGACCGAAGTCTGTAACTGACTGGGACCTTGTCCCCTGCATAGGACCGAAGTCTGGAAACTTACTGAACATAGCATAGCATAAACATATCAACTAACATGAACACACATACTGCATACTGCATCGGACCGAAGTCTGGAACACATAACACAAGGACATGCTTAAGTCACAAAGACGTCAAGCACACTAAACTACTGCATCGTACCGAAGTTCGGTACTATGGCTAACTAAACAGGCCGACATTATGGCCATAGACCCATTCCTACTAGAAGGAAAACTCACCTCGCAACGCTAGCTGCTGAGATGCTAGATCTGAAACTGTCTGACTGCTGCTCCGAAACTCCCCGGCTACAAATCTCATAAACACTAAATCAAATACTAATAACTAATCTCAGGGTAAAATGACTATTTACCCCTGGACAAGTCAACTTTCAGTTGACCAGACTCGCCGAGTTGGACCGCCAACTCGCCGAGTCCCCGTCATCCATTCTAATCCTCTACTCGCTTCTACTCGTCGAGTTTGGCAAAGACTCGGCGGGTTCTTCTTCGATACTAACATCGAGTCTAATCTTCATCTGACTCGCCAAGTTGTATGAACAACTCGTCGAGTTCCCTTTCAACAGAAGAACACTCCCAGTCTTTGACTCGTCGAGTCGTATGAACAACTCGTCGAGTCCGACTGCTTCTAGATCCAAGTCTTAACTCATTGAGTCATTACTCTACTCACTGATTCACCCTAAACTCTCAAATTAGGGAAAAACCGAGGACGCGCGACTCGACTCGCCGAGTCGGAAGAACAACTCGCCGAGTCCCAAGCATGCCATTATTGTACAGTCGATTTTTCTCGATTCCAAAGCATCCAATTCGTAGATCTAGGTTCCTAGGACTGGTTTCACACGTAAAGTTTCTAACTTTACGTCCATGCCTGCTCATAATAAGCTAAAATGCCCAATAAGGAGGTAAAAGAGGAGATCTAGGTTTGGAATGGATGCTTAGCTCAATAAAGGTGGCAACCTTGAGCTTAAGGAGTCCTGAAATGCTTAGATCTGAAACCCATTCGTCTTAACTACCCATAAATCGACCTCATAAATTGCCAACTCAAGGTTGCACGAAAATATAGAAATTTGTCATATAAGATTTAGCACAGCCCATGCCTGGCCATCGCAGATCATACACCAGAATATACCACTCATAAATTGCCAACTCAAGGTTGTACGGATCGTGCTTGGGAAGCACGACCGGTGCCAAATCTTTTTTTTTTTGACATTTTAAGGTCCAAAAATTCATTCCAAGCTTTTTTATTTAATTATCTAGCATCCTCAGGCATGTTTAGCTCAAGTTAAGCTCCAATGCTCCATTCTTACACCCAAAGTCCAATTCCACATCAAAATCCCTAAAAAATACGCTAAAATATAAGTAGTGCGAGCATTCTTATGGACAACATGCATTGTTCAAATTATACTAAAAAAACATGGTTACAAATGCCAAAAAGGCGATATGAAATCAGATTAAATATAACCAACATTATGCATAAAAATGCATCTAATAGGGACCACACAAAAATGGGATAAGAATCCGCAAAATGCATAGGAAGGGCTAAGTACAAGATTTGAGTACATGCAATGGGAGAATTTAGACGAAGATGAAGATAATGTGGATGGAATGGGAAACGGCAAAGGGTTGAAGTTACGATTTATGAAATTTGAAATAATTACATTTTACTTAATACAATTTTTACTTTTATGTTGATTACTAAATCACAGTGTACATTTTTTTTAATTATATATGGTACTTCGTTGTGACAACCCGATATTTCAACTCTTTGTAATGACCTAAAAAGGTCAAAGTATTGTAACCACTTTTGAGTAATAAAATTTACTTTCATAATAAAATGTATAAATAGTTCTATTTAAATTCCTTCTATGTTTAAATGTCTTTAAACCATGATCGTACGTAAAAAGACCGCCCAAATCCGATTTCATATATCGAAGTTATGATTTTTCCAAGTTCAGCTTAACAACAGACAGCTGAAAACTCGAATCGGAGATCGAGTGACTTTTGGCCGGAATGACCTAAACGAGAATCGAAGGTCTCGACAATGGTTTTTCAGCGGTAAAAAGTCTGGCAAAAACCGACATCAGATAAAGAAGTTATGAATTTTCAAAGAAATTCCTTAAACACGATGAGTTATAATATAAATAATAAAAAAATAATTTCGGAATTTGCCGACGGAGTCTAAACGAAAGTTGTAGAGCGTAGTCTCACCTACACGTGGATATAAAGACCATCGAAAACGGAGTTCGTATGATGAAGATATGAATTTTTGAAGTTTATTAAATAAATTATATATTTATTTAATTCAAAATTCGGACCTTATCCGAAGAGGAGTCAGCGTCCTCATCCGAGGTACGCGCTGCGTACCCCTGTACGCCCTGCGTACCCGAGAGACTTGGCCTCTGATCGTCCACGTCGCCCTATCCGAGGCTTCCGACCCGTCCGACCCGCCCGTCCGACCAACCCGTCCGACCCGCTGTCCCATCCGACCCGCCTCCCCATCCGATCCGTCCCATCCGAAGCCGAGGCAGTCGAGGCTTCGGTCATGCATGACGTATGCGTACGCGCTGCGTACGAGCGTACGCCCCGCGTACCGAGGCGGTTCAGCCCTCCTATAAATAGAATGCGAGGGCTTCCGAGAAAAATGCTCATTTCTCTCCTTTCTCTCACAATCTTGCCTCGTTTTCAGTGCCCGTTCAAACCCGAAGCTCTGGTCTTTTTGCTCAAGTCCCGAGGGTCGATTTTACTCCCGAGATTCCCGAGAATCCCGAGAAAAATCCGTTTCCCGAGACGAAACTCTTCCCGGGTTTCCATCTCGTTATCTTCAAACTTTCAAGTGAGTTCATACCCCTTAATTTACCTTTTAAATATTCTATAAATTCTTTTATATGCTTTCAAGGGGGGGATTACAAGTAAAACGCACGAGTATTATCGTGTGTTACATAAAGAACTCTTTTATATGCTGTTATATATCCAAATCACATACGATTTACAAACTTTTAAGGAACTTTCATATATATAACATATGTTAAAATAGCATTCTATCTTTTGAAATATAAATTTGTTGTAATGCATGTATAAACTAAACTTTTCTTAGATTATACTTGTCTATCTTAGACTCTACACCAAAAATCTATGCTTTCATAAACAAATGATTCCTTTTCTAGGTATTTCTAAACAAACGAGACACGCTGTTAGAAAACTATAATAGGTATAGTTTTACGAACAAATTTCTAACTCTTATGTACTAGAAACATGAATTTCAAGAAGTCACTTTCGTATACAAGAACAAACGTAACATTTTAACAAGTAGATCTGTTTTTATACCACGGTTTTGTGAGACACTAACTTCATGTACGTTCGAGTACACATTTTAAGTCCTGTATTATATACCAGAATCCCTTGGAGGGGGAGCATGGTGTTTGTGTATAGATCTATACGGGCTTGACAACCCGCGCCCTGACTGTTAGCTGCAGTCCACCGTTTGGGGTGACAAACGTCATAACATTCCAACGCCTGAAGAACGTTGTGTATAGGCATTCCGAGTCAATAGTATGGTTATAAAACTCACATGGGGTATTAAAAATGCATTGATTTACAAGGTTTTCAAAACACATTGGTTATTTTACGCTTACATACATTTTGGAAACAAACATTGGTCTTGAGAGATGGCTACTTTTATACTAGTAGAAAATATAGGATTTTCTAAACACAAACAAACAAAGACAAAACATTTCATTTCATACAAACATTGTCACTTAAATACTTATGAAACTCACCAGCTTAAATGCTGATCTACTCTTTCAAAATTACTTGTATGTCCCAGGGAATCAGTAATTTCAGGTATCATTATGCTTTTGATGAAGGGATGCTGCGGCGCCAGTTTAATCTCGTATTTTGGCATCATATTGTAATTGATTTTGAACATGTAACATTTGACAAATGTAAACTTTCAATTATATATATGATGGTTGTAGTGCTTTCTTTACTATGTATCCATTTGTTACGCTACCACATGAAGTCATCCGCCCCCCGAACGTTTCCGCCGTTCAGGTTTAGGGGTGTGACAGATTGGTATCAGAGCAATGTTTATAGTGAACTAAGTATATCGAACCACATAAGATATACAAACTATAAATGCTTAAGGGGCTAATACTCTCTGACAAAACATTTTTTTCTTTTTACGCTTAAGCAGCGTTACGTTAACTTAAATTGATAGTTCATTTAAGTACAATTACATGCATACAACAAATTATTTTCATGATATCTAACTATACAATAAGTATTTAGACAAGTTGACACTACGATTAAGACTCGATATATGTAATCTGATTTGGGACAAATATAGCGTGATCAACTATATTTGCCTGAGATTGGACCAACGTATATCGAGGAATGATCGTAGTAAGCAACAAGTCAAACCTTACCAAACCATTACAAGAATCAAACACAAGAATTTAAATACTATAGGAGTATTTGCTATCTAAACTAGTTTAACTTACATGTTTTGCATGTTCCAACTTTATTCAATTCTTATAACCCTATTTCTCATACAGTCAAATGGCTGGATTTCACCACCCTGGCGACCCCTACTTTCCCAACCAAGGCAACGGAGGATGGATCGAAGATGATCCCAAAGAGGACGAGGAACCCATAGAAGTGGGTGATGACTCCGGTACCGACTCAGAGCCGGAAGTTATCGATCCACCACCCATTCAACCTCCCGTCTTCGTAAGGAACTTTCAAGGACCGACTCCCGTCTGGGGAAGTCACCTCCACCATTGGAGCCAACAGCAAAACCTACGCCCTCCCTACGGCATGTGTCGGGACTTCTATGATGTCCGCGGCGGAGGTTCGGCTGATCGGGCACTCCCGGTAATGGTGGGTAAGTTAGCCAATCAGTCCTATCAGTCCGGAGTTCAAGCTAGCCGACTCCGGGATGTCAACGTGGAAGTGCAGGTTCACACTTCTGACATCCGTAGGCTGGACAAGATACAAGACAATGCTCAACTCCAAACCGAAGCATTCCAAGCGCAAATGATTGCAGCCCTCGCTGAACTGAGGGAACAACAAGCCGCTTTTGATAGGCGTCTAATGGAGTCGAAGCAATCAGATGCAGAGTCAAGCTCCAAGCACAACCTACGACGCAAGTAGTGCTTGTCAAGGACTCAAATTTTGTTATAGCTTAGGACCTCGGCTAAAAGTCTTTAAATTTCTCGAACTTTGTAATCGGAGACCCTTATAGGGGTCAAATTTTCATGATCATTGTAACAACTTCTATATTAATATAAGTGACACTATTACTACTACGTTAAGTATTTCGTTCAAACTTTGAAAGGTCTTTAAGAAACCAAATACTTGTTTCATACTTTCAGTCTTACAAATAACTTTCATTCTTCTATTTTAAGACTCATACTATCATCTGTTGTTGAACTATAGCAATTTAGTTCAAGAGACACATACATTTTCTATTCTATGGAATTCTTATCCTGGTCTTTTCAACCTATAGTTGAAGGATGCCTCCGCGTAGGAACCCAAGGCGAAACAACGGTGGGGAAACACCTGTACCACCACCACCTCCACCACCCCAATTTGGTGCTGTTATGTTCCAAGCAGCAGTCACCGCAGCGGTGGCAGCTGCCATGTCACAGATCAATAACTCGAGTACTAATGGCTCGGGATCTGCACACACCCATCCAACCATGGCGAGAGTCATGGACCACCTCGAGAATGTACCTCTAAGGACTTCACTAATGCCAAGCCCCGGATATTTTATGGAACTGGTGGTGTGATGGCCCTGAGGCAGTGGATTGAAAGGACGGAGGCAGTCTTTCTTGTCCCGAGCACAGCAAAGTCAAATTTGCAACTTTCACCCTTATTGATAAAGCTTTAACTTGGTGGAATGGCCACGTTAAAGTACTTACCCTGATCGTGGCAAACTCCATAAGCTGGGAGACCCTGAAAGCCATGATGATGAGAGAATACTGCCCACGGGGAGAGATTCAAAAGCTTGAACACGAGCTATGGACTCTCGGAATGGCTGGTATCGACATCGCTACTTATACCAACAGATTCTGCGAGCTGGCAATCCTTTGTCCAGATATGATTGCTCCCGAGAGCAAGAAAATAGAAAGGTACATCTGGGGACTGACGCCCCAAATACGATCAAGCGTGTTAGCTTCCAAACCTGACACCTTTGAAAGTGCTAAGGAACTGACACGATCTCTGATTGACTACGGAGGTCATCAGAACTCAACCACTTCTGCACCAGAACCACAGAAAGGAAACAACAACAACAACAACTACAACAACAACAACAACAACAACAACAACAACAACTATAGCAAGAAGAGGGTATGGAATAAAGGGAAGGGTGGGTCTTCCCAAGAGCCCGCAAAGAAACAACTGGTTTCAGTAAATGTTGTCACTGTACCTACTACAGCTCCTACAAATACCTACCCAACAAAGCCTTATGTAGGTAACCGTCCAAAGTGCACCAAATGCACTTACCACCACCATGGACCTTGTCGGGAAATGCAGTGCGCCAACTGCAACAGAAAGGGACACACAGCCCGTTTCTGCAAAGACCCCGCAAAGCCGATCACTCAAGTTCCCAGTGCGGGTGTAGGGCAGACTTGTTACGGTTGTGGCGAGGTGGGCCACTACAAGAGGAACTGTCGTAAGGCAGCAGGCACCGGCGGTGTGGGACGAGTTTTGGCAATAGGCCACGACGAAGCTGTAGCTGACCCAACTATAGTTGCTGGTACGTTCCTTCTCGATAATTCATATGCATGCATATTATTCGATAGTGGAGCGGAGAGAAGCTTCGTGAGTCAAAACTTTATTCATTTACTTAAACCCAAACCTAGCAAGTTAGAAAAATCATTCACTGTAGAGATGGCAAATGGAAAAAAAAAACGAAAACACTAACTGCATATACATGGGCTGTACGTTAACTTTAGACGGCCATTCTTTCCCAATCAATCTCATGCCGGTCCAAATTAAAAGTTTCGACGTCATAGTCGGCATGGATTGGTTGAGTCTTCATCGCGCCGACATCATGTGCTTTGAGAAAGCAGTTCGTCTTAACCTCCCTAACAACGAAACATTAGTTATCTACGGCGACAAATCTAGTACAAACCTTCGCATCATTTCGTGCATCCAAGCTCGAAAGTGCTTGCGGAAGGATTGTCGAGCATTCCTAGCGCACATCGTTGATACAAGTCAAGAACTAAAGGACATCAAGAACATCTCGGTAGTACGCGACTTTCCCGATATCTTTCCAGAAGAACTACCAGGATTACCACCGCAACGCCAAGTCGAGTTTAGAATCGATTTAGTTCCAGGAGCTACCCCAGTAGCGAAGTCGCCTTATCGTCTTGCACCAGCAGAGATGCAGGAACTTTCCAGTCAACTTAATGAACTCCTTCAAAAAGGATTCATAAGACCAAGTTTCTCACCTTGGGGAGCACCGGTCTTGTTTGTAAAGAAGAAAGACGGATCGTTCCGTATGTGCATCGACTACAGAGAGCTGAACAAACTTACTGTCAAGAACCGCTATCCTCTACCCCGTATTGACGACCTATTCGATCAACTTCAAGGAGCGAACTACTTCTCAAAGATAGATCTATGATCCAGATATCACCAATTACGAGTTCTATAGGGGGACATTCCAAAGACAGCTTTCCAAACTCGTTATGGACACTATGAATTTGTAGTGATGCCGTTCGGATTAACCAATGCACCAGCAGTATTTATGGACCTAATGAATAGGGTATGCCGCCCTTACTTGGATCAGTTCGTCATCGTCTTTATTGATGATATACTTATCTACTCTCGAAGTAAGGAAGAGCATAGTCAGCACCTACGAAAAGTCCTAGAAACACTGCGAACGGAGAAACTCTATGCGAAGTTCTCTAAATGCGAATTTTGGATTCGAAGAGTCGAATTTTTAGGCCACGTTGTTAGCGAGAAAGGTATACACGTGGACCCCTCCAAAATTAAGGCCATTGAGAACTGGTCGGCACCAAAGACACCTACAGAAATTCATCAATTTCTAGGTCTCGCTGGCTACTATCGCAGATTCATAAAGAACTTCTCTAGCATTGCGAAACCTCTTACTACATTAACCCAGAAAGGCGTGGCCTTTGACTGGGAAGCGAAACAAAAGAAGGCATTCCAGACGCTAAAACAGGCCTTGTGCACCTCACCGATACTATCCCTCCCCGAAGGGATAGAAGACTTCGTAGTGTATTGTGATGCGTCAAATCAAGGACTTGGTTGTGTTCTTATGCAGAGAGGGAGGGTTATTGCTTATGCCTCCCGACAGCTTAAGACACACGAAGTGAACTATACGACACACGATCTCGAGTTAGGAGCAGTGGTATTTGCTCTGAAGATCTGGAGACACTACTTATACAGAACAAAGGGTACTATTTTCACCGATCACAAGAGCCTTCAACACATTTTCGATCAAAAGGGACTCAACATGCGACAACGACATGGGTTGAGTTACTAAATGACTACGAATGCGAAATTCGTTATCATCCTGGCAAGGTCAACGTAGTAGCTGACGCCCTCAGTCGAAAGGAATACACTGGTCGGAGGGTCAAATCTCTGACCATGACTATCCATTCCCACTTATCCACACAAATTAAGGAGGCACAAATGGAAGCTTTGCAACCTGAAAATGTGGCGGGTGAATCCCTGCGAGGAATGGAAAAGAATCTAGAAGTCAAGGGTGGCAGAGCCTACTATCTCATGGACCGAATCTGGACCCCGAAACATGGTGGTTTCAGAAACGTAGTCATGACCGAAGCTCACAACTCAAGATATTTCGTTCACCCGGGTTCAGATAAAATGTATCTGGATCTTAAGAAAATGTACTGGTGGCCTAACATGAAAGCAGAAATTGCTACCTTCGTAAGTAAATGTATTACTTGCGCTAAGGTTAAGGTCGAGTATCAGAAACTGTCAGGATTACTACAACAACCAGAGATACCAGAATGGAAATGGGAGCGGATTACTATGGACTTCATAACCAAGTTACCCAAGACGACAAGTGGACTCGATACCATATGGGTCATTGTCGACAGATTGACCAAATCCGCGCATTTCCTACCCATCAAGGAGACTGACAAAATAGAGAAGCTTACAAGAACTTACTTAAGGGAAGTAGTGTGACTGCATGGTGTTCCGATATCCATTATCTCCGATCGAGATAGTAGATTCACTTCAAGATTCTGGCAGTCACTACAAAGTTCCCTGGGAACTAGGCTAGACATGAGTACAGCCTACCACCCACAAATAGACGGGAAAAGTGAGAGAACGATACAAACTTTAGAAGATATGCTGAGAGCCTGTGTGATTGACTTTGGAAAGGCATGGGATATCCATTTACCCCTTGTCGAATTTTCATACAACAATAGTTATCATACAAGCATAAAGGCTGCTCCGTTTGAAGCCCTCTATGGTCGAAAGTGCAGATCCCCTCTGTGCTGGACTGAAGTTGGCGATACCCAGTTAGCTAGAGGAAGAATTCCGGAAAGCACTCTCACCGGTCCGGAAATCATACGAGAAACGACAGAGAAGATCGTTCAGATTCGTGAACGATTGAAAGCCTCTAGAGACCGACAGAAAAGCTACGCTGACCAAAGGAGGAAACCTTTGGAATTCCAGATAGGAGACCACGTCTTATTAAAGGTCTCACCGTGGAAGGGTTTAATACGCTTTGGAAAGCGTGGGAAACTAAATCCAAGATACATAGGGCCTTTCGAGATTCTTGCCAGAATCGGCCCTGTGGCTTACAAGCTTAACCTACCGCGCGAACTTAGTAACATCCATCCAACCTTCCACGTCTCAAACTTGAAAAAGTGTCTGTCCGACAAGACTCTTGTTATTCCACTCGACGAGATCGAGATCAACGAGAGCCTCAACTTTGTGGAAGAACCAGTAGAAATCATGGACCGAGAGGTCAAACGAACAAAACAAAGTCGCATACCCATCGTGAAGGTTCGCTGGAACGCCAAGCGGGGACCTGAATTCACATGGGAACGCGAAGATCAGATGAAACAAAAGTACCCTCATCTCTTTCATGCTCACTAGTATCTTTACTACTTTAAATTTCGAGACGAAATTCTCTCTAACGGGGGGATGATGTGACAACCCGATATTTCAACTCTTTGTAATGACCTAAAAAGGTCAAAGTATTGTAACCACTTTTGAGTAATAAAATTTACTTTTGTAATAAAATGTACAAATAGTTCTATTTAAATTCCTTCTATGTTTAAATGTCTTTAAACCATGATCATACGTAAAAAGACCGCCCAAATCCGATTTCATATATCGAAGTTATGATTTTTCCAAGTTCAGCTTAACAACAGACAGCTGAAAACTCGAATCGGAGATCGAGTGACTTTTGGCCGGAATGACCTAGACGAGAATCGAAGGTCTCGACAATGGTATTTCAGCGGCAAAAAGTCTGGCAAAAACCGACATCAGATAAAGAAGTTATGAATTTTCAAAGAAATTCCTTAAACACGATGAGTTATAATATAAATAATACAAAAAATAATTTCGGAATTTGCCGACGGAGTCTAAACGAAAGTTGTAGAGCGTAGTCTCACCTACGCGTGGATATAAAGACCATCGAAAACGGAGTTCGTATGATGAAGATATGAATTTTTGAAGTTTATTAAATAAATTATATATCTATTTAATTCAAAATTCGGACCTTATCCGAAGAGGAGTCAGCGTCCTCATCCGAGGTACGTGCTGCGTACCCCTGTACGCCCTGCGTACCCGAGAGACTTGGCCTCTGATTGTCCACGTCGCCCTATCCGAGGCTTCCGACCCGTCCGACCCGCCCGTCCGACCGACCCGTCCGACCCGCTGTCCCATCCGACCCGCCGTCCCATCCGACCCGCCTCCCCATCCGATCTGTCCCATCCGAAGTCGAGGCAGTCGAGGCTTCGGTCATGCATGACGTACGCGTACGCGCTGCGTACGAGCGTACGCCCCGCGTACCGAGGCGGTTCAGCCCTCCTATAAATAGAATGCGAGGGCTTCTGAGAAAATGCTCATTTCTCTCCTTTCTCTCACAACCTTGCCTCGTTTTCCGTGCCCGTTCAAACCCGAAGCTCTGGTCTTTTTGCTCAAGTCCCGAGGGTCAATTTTACTCCCGAGATTCCCGAGAATCCCGAGAAAAATCCATTTCCCGAGACGAAACTCTGCCCGGTTTTCCATCTCGCTATCTTCAAACTTTCAAGTGAGTTCATACCCCTTAATTTACCTTTTAAATATTCTATAAATTCTTTTATATGCTTTCAAGGGGGGGATTACAAGTAAAACACACGAGTATTATCGTGTGTTACATAAAGAACTCTTTTATATGTTGTTATATATCCAAATCACATACGATTTACAAACTTTTAAGGAACTTTCATATATATAACATATGTTAAAATAGCATTCTATCTTTTGAAATATAAATTTGTTGTAATGCATGTATAAACTAAACTTTTCTTAGATTATACTTGTCTATCTTAGACTCTACACCAAAAATCTATACTTTCATAAACAAATGATTCCTTTTCTAGGTATTTCTAAACAAACGAGACACACTGTTAGAAAACTATAATAGGTATAGTTTTACGAATAAATTTCTAACTCTTATGTACTAGAAACATGAATTTCAAGAAGTCACTTTCGTATACAAGAACAAACGTAACATTTTAACAAGTAGATCTGTTTTTATACCACGGTTTTGTGAGACACTAACTTCATGTACGTTCGAGTACACATTTTAAGTCCTGTATTATATACCAGAATCCCTTGGAGGGGGAGCATGGTGTTTGTGTATAGATCTATACGGGCTTGACAACCCACGCCCTGACTGTTAGCTGCAGTCCACCGTTTGGGGTGACAAACGTCATAACATTCCAACGCCTGAAGAACGTTGTGTATAGGCATTCCGAGTCAATAGTATGGTTATAAAACTCACATGGGGTATTAAAAATGCATTGATTTACAAGGTTTTCAAAACACATTGGTTATTTTATGCTTACATACATTTTGGAAACAAACATTGGTCTTGAGAGAAGGCTACTTTTATACTAGTAGAAAATATAGGATTTTCTAAACACAAACAAACAAAGACAAAACATTTCATTTCATACAAACATTGTCACTTAAATACTTATGAAACTCACCAGCTTAAATGTTGATCTACTCTTTCAAAATTACTTGTATGTCCCAGGGAATCAGTAATTTCAGGTATCATTATGCTTTTGATGAAGGGATGTTGTGGCGCCAGTTTAATCTCGTATTTTGGCATCATATTGTAATTGGTTTTGAACATGTAACTTTTGACAAATGTAAACTTTCAATTATATATATGATGGTTGTATTGCTTTCTTTACTATGTATCCATTTGTTACGCTACCACATGAAGTCATCCGCCCCCGAACGTTTCCGCCGTTCAGGTTTGGGGGTGTGACATTCGTATCGGACTAACTGGTGCAAAGTTCCGCATTCCTGATTTGTGTTACAGATGAAACTATCCCCCCTCGTACCAAAAACAAAAAATTACTTATTGATAGTGTCATATTTGTACATATATTTATGCATTATTTTAATACATTTGAGTTATATTTTGGTAAAATGCAAAGATATTTGGTACTTATAATGTATCAGTTCTATTTTGCAGCCAAAGTGGACATCCCAAAAAAAAGAAGAAAATTGAAGAAAGCTGGAAACTTAGAGCTTGGAGCTTACATTAAGAGAATAAGAGATAAGGAAATCGATCATATTGAAGTTTCCACGACATGGGCAATTTGATCCCACAATGTAGCATTCATAATCTTCTAGATTCAAGCATGCAGATGTTTTTCACGACATGACTACGTGTCAATCATAGAATCTTCTCCGGACTTGCATGGAAGACTCGACGCACACAGGATTAATATGTTTCCCAGGATGAGACGCTCATATTGTTATGACGTGGCAACCAATTTTAATGCAAGTAGATATTTCAGACTTTAGGTCAAAATCAAAAGACATTTGGCAGAGAGCTGCGACTGAAAAGCGACTAAAACCCTTCTAAAACCATCGGAAGGAAGAATAAGCTTATAGATCAATAGTTTAAGTGATTAGAGCAAGAATACCATACAATTCATTCGGTTTGCCTAGACTTAATCATGTTTAACCTATCTTTCTATTTGATTGTGTGTTTTTCTTCTGTAATTATGGGCTAATATCCTCCTTTAACTTTTTTTAGATTAGATGCTCACTAATCCTATGTGTTAGTTTCTCTTTTCATGGATTATTGAAGTTGGTTTAGCTTGTGTTTGAAAAATCACTACCTAATATGTTAAGGTTTCTATCTTTATTGCTAATCATTCAAGTTTTTTATAGTTAGATGACCACTTTTATTGCATAAACTTGATACCTAGTTATTTATGACCATTAAATTACTAGAGTTAGTGATTCACCAAATCTTAGATTAGGTGATCAGGTTAGTTTCTTAAATTATTCTAGACAGCATTACTTGATCATAATATATGTTTTGGTTATTTATCTTGTTCATAGATAATTAATCCTTAGATTTATCATTCATATCCCAAAATCTTCATTGTAAATTAAGTGTCCCACTTGTGCTAGACCATTGCCTAGTAGTGCATGAATTGGTGAAAAAATTAGGAGATTAGACCAATACTTCTAGTATCATTTAAATTTGTAACCAACTAAAATTAATCCATGTATCGAAATTTAACATAGGAAAAAAGGGTGATTCGATGCTAAACAGAAGTATCCTTATCTGTTGATTTAAAATCGTCGTTGCTTTAGTTTAAAACTTTTTAGTAATTAATTTAAGTTAATATGAACTTGAAAAGTTAGATTACCCCCCCCCCTAATATTTATTTGTTTTTTAGTTTAACTATTAGTTTTTATTTTATTGATCAAAATACCGTTCCATGTGATCGACTCTTTACTTACTCAACTTTACTACTACGTGAGTAGGTACACTGCCTAATTATGTTTTAGCTAAGTCGAATAACTATGATGTGGGCCCTAATGTGGATACTCGAGCCCTTATCGTTTTAGAGGCCCATGATTGGGTGACAAAAAGGGATTTATGGAAATACATATAACCTGAGCCTAAATGAGTCGAAAATTTGCCATTATTAGCTTATAAAATGTTTCCTTAATGGGCATTTAATAGTTTAATAATGATTGTTCAATAATGGATCTTTATTAGCTTAATCATGGGTGTTTAATATTTCTCATTTGAATAATAAAAAAAATCATATTTATCCCAACCTCCATGTGTGTTGAACTGAATTTTGAAACCCAATTTCGCAGTATTCTTAGAATCTAAATGGTTTGGTAGAGATTATCGTGAGTATTCAGTAAGAATCAACATGTTCAATCTTGTTTATCTTTGTTTGTTTTTCACGTTGCATCAGTTGGTATCAAAGCTGACTTCCTTGTTCAAAATGCCTCCAAGAAGATATAATCCACTGTTAGGTGTGTCAAACCTAACAAATAATAGGGTTACAAGGGACTACAAATGCACTGCTTTAATGCACTAAAGTAGTACAAGTCAAGCAGGGTCTAACCACAAAGACATGTGATAAAAGTCTATACCTCTTTGTGCAAGGTACTTTGGTCACAAAGGGGGGTTTTGTTTGTAAAATTTAAATAATGAGAATAGCAATCTACTTTAAAACATACAGAAAAGGAAATAGATTTGTAAACGGTTTGTTGGAATGTTGTTCCAGTTCGCAATGTTGTCATTTAACATGATTATGAATCAATGTAATTCATGATTCCAATTTAATTTAGTACTGAAAGATATTAACACACTCTAATAACTCTTTCTTGACAAATTATCTAACCAAAACATTCTCTTGGAATAGACCTAGCCTTACTAATTCAATCTAAACACGCTCCTAGATTGTGTTGAAAAATCGCATTAAGTTTTGTACAAGCTTCCTAACAATGTTCATTTCTTCTCATACGCTCGGTAGTATGAAAACATGTTATATATGTTCTACAATAAGAAAACTTATTGGTTGTTACCAATCATTAAATTTATAGAACAATTAGATGCCCTAAAAGTTAATTAACTACACAAGAATTCAATTCATATAAGAAGCCAATCAAACATAAATCAAATTCAAGGATTCTAGTTTAAACAAGAGCAAAATAACTAGAATAGAATCACAAATCAAACGTCAAATCACATGCTTCAAGTCAAATAGTCAACATGTTCTGAGCAGGAACTAGATTACATTTGATGTCTTCAAGGTTTTCCAAAATGAAGTAGAGAATCAACTTAGTAAAAATATTAAAACCATACGATCAGATCATGGTGGTGAATAACTAAGCTATGAGTTTGATGAACATCTAAACAATTATGGCATAGTGTCACAACTCACTCCACTGGGAGCACCTCAGCATAATGGTGCCTCGAAAAGGAGAAATCATACTCTACTTGATATGGTGTGACCGATGATGAGCCATACTTCCCTTCCTCATTCATTTTGGGGTTATGCCCTTGAAACCGCAGCTCGAATTGTAAAGATGGTCCCAACTAATAAGGTTAGTAAGACTCCTTACAAGTTATGGCAGAGAAAGGTTCCATCAATGTCTTGCTTAAAGATATAGGGTTGTGAAGCATATGTTAAAAGTGAAACTTCTGACAAGCTTGACCCTAAATCTTATAAGTGTATCTTTGTAGGAAATCCAAAAGAAACCATGGGTTATTACTTCTTTCTGAAAGATGAAAATCAGGTGTTCATAGCCCATAAAGCAATGTTTCTTGAAACTGACTTTATCTTGCATAAAGTAAGTGGGATCCCCATTGACCTCGAATAAATTCGAGAGGCGCGACCTTTAGTTGAGAATGATAATCAACAAAGCATTGTCCAACCTGAAATTATCGTTCGGATGACAGAAACCACACCAACTGTACGACGCTCCAATAGAACTCGTAAGGAACCTGACAGATTTGGATTTGTTCTTCCTGAAGAGGAAGTCTTCATGATGGATCAATGTGAGACCATCAATTACTAGGCTACTACTGCAAACCCAGAGTCTGACAAATGGATTGAAGCCATGAGAACTGAAATTAAATCCATGAATGGCAATCAAGTATGGGACTTGGTTGACTTAACTCCTAACAATAGGGCTGTTAGAAGCAAGTGGTTCTCCAAGAAGAAGATCAACATGGACGGAAATGTACAAACTTTCAAAGCACGACTTGTTGCGAAAGGAAATACTCAAATTCAAGGTGTTGACTATGAAGATACTTTCTCGCCAGTAGCTAAGATTAAATATATTAGGATTACCATGGTCATAGCTGCATATTATGACTATGAGATATGGTAAATGGATATCAAAACTGCTTTCCTTAATGGATATCTTGATGAAGATGTTTATCTGGAACATCCTGAAGGTTTTTTCAAGTTGGATAACCTAAAGAAGGTGTGTAAACTGAAAAATTCCATTTATGGATTAAAACAAGCATCTAGGGCATGGTATCATCGTTTTGATGAAAAACATCAAAAAGTTTGGTTTCTCAGAAAGTCCCGATGAACCATGTGTATACATCAAAGCAAGTGGGAGCCATATTGTTTTTCTAATTCTATATGTTGATGAAATATTACTGATCGGCAAAGATATCCCGACATTGAAGGGGACTAAGGCCCACCTTAGTAAGTCCTCTCAAATGAAAGATTTAAGGGATTTTGCATACATACTCGTTATTAGGATCTATAGAGATAGATCCCAAAGACTCATTGGTTTGAGTCAGAGTACATACATTGACATAATCTTAAAAAGTTTTTCAATTGATAACTTGAAACGGGGAATTGTTCCCGTACTAGCTGGTACCATTCTTTCTAAGGCTGACAACCCTAGTAGTGAAGATGAGATCAAAATAATGGAAAGCATACTATATACTTCGACAATAGGTTCGATTATGTATGCTATGACATGTACAAGGCCGGATGTAGCTTATGCTATAAGTATAACTAGTATGTATCAATCTAACCCTGTCGAAAAGCATTTGGTGGCTATTAAGAACATACTTAAGTACTTAAGATGAACTAGAGATATGATTCTATTCTATGGAGGAGTTGAAGAAGATCTTAATGTAAGATTTTACACTAACGCTCGTTTCAACACTGATCGAGATAACTCACAATCACAGTCGGGATATGTGTTCACACTTAATGGAGGAGCCATTGCCTAGAAAAGTTCAAAGCAAGAAGTGGTTGCACTTTCTACAGTTGAATCGGAGTACATAGTTGTATGTGAAGTGGCTCAAGAATTTGATTAGATGAAGAAATTCATCAGTGATATGGGTGTTGTTCCAAGCATCAAAAGTGCCATTGAGATGCTTTGTGACAACATTGGTGCCATCGCTATCGCAAGAGACTCGATGGTTACCAACAAGACTAGGCACATTCAACGAAAATTCAATTTCATTCGTCAGCAATTAGAATTGGGAAATGTACGCATTGAAAAGATTCATAAAGATGATAATCTAGCAGATCCATTCGCAAAGGCTCTACCTCAAAGCAAGTTTGAGAGTCATGCAAAAGGAATCGGTTTAAGATTAGCTAGTGATTAGATTTAAATTTGTACTTGACTAGTTTCAGGATATTCTGACCTATGTAGCAATGATATATAATCTCATCTGAATATGAGACATCACTTTTGTGTTGAATATTTTTATGTTCTATATTAGCATGTTACTCAATCCTTGAATAAATTAATTATTCAAAATTTGTCCATAGTCAATCACTGTTGCGGGAGCAACTGTGAACTAAGACTAATATGAATCGACTTGGTTGATTTCAAGAGGTGAAATAGCAAGGCGTTGCATCCAAATTCATATGTACTTGTTTGAGAACAACTATTGGAAATGAACCGCATCAAGAGTCACTTCATGGATCGATATCATAAGTGAATCTTGGTCACAGGTAAATATCTTGATGTCTTTTGACCTGAGATGCATATTGGAGAACTCAAGTATGGAGATTGTTATACTTTGACATGGTTAAACGTTGTTCGTAACCGTTGATGGGATTAAAACAACTTTTAATCTAAGAAGATCGATTAGATCTTGAACAAGTATATGAATATAAAACAGTTAACAACGCAATAATAAGAACAAACAGCTTGAATCAAACGTGTTGAATGATTAAATAAAATCCTTAGAAGAGCTCGATTAAGAACATCAACTGTAAAGGATTAGAAGATTACAAGAACGATTACAGAAAAATATAATACTCTTGATCAATCGCTGTATCGATAATCTCTAGAATCTTAACCTAATATGCATGCAAGCATTTAACTTATATACAATACATAAAAGGCTCTCGGTTGGACAGGCCCAAACCGGAGAATAAAAGGCTAATCTAACGAGCCCAAAAGACGCAACATCAAAACTCTTTTCAGCCCAACAATCTCCCCTTTTGCGTCAATTTGGAGCGAGACTTTCACTTCCTACTTGGGCCGGCGGCTGAAGCTGGTACCTTCTTCTTCACGGTACTAAACAGACACTTGGTTATGGAAAGGATGGTCTGTCTAAACCGGATGTACCAATTGATCATATCATTGAAGTATTTGATATCATCAGCCGAATTGTCTTTACACTTCTTGATGATGAATAAGATGTGCTCCAAGCAAGTTGTAGTGTAAAGATGTTTGTCAGCTAAAGCGAAGAGACATTTCTGTCCTTCGGCTCTAGTGAACATCACAGAGTTTCGCCTCGAATCTATCTTGACCATTAGCATTTGATTCAGATCACTGGCCGATCCCACAGGCTTGACTTTCGGTTTCTTCTTAAAAACTGTGGCAACCTCCTGATCCATTAGGGCCACCTCCATGATGTAGCATGCCAGCATCCTTTTGACATGGTCTAAGATGGGACCATATTCGGCTTCATTTGTCAGCAGGATGTTGTACAAGACTATCCAATCATGAGGGTTCAGATTGGGCAGTTCCGCCAGAGAGATCATGTGAGCAGTTCTTGCAGATCCTCGGATAAGCTTGAACTTGACGTTTGTGAATCTCCCCACGGCAAAAGGCTTCATCACCCGAACATTGACAATCTTCTGGGCGCTCCATGTAAGGTATTGAGGGCGAGCGGCCTCCAGGTAGAAGTCAATGAGCTCCCTGTCAAGCTCATCGTTCGGATGCGGGACTTCAGAAATGTTAGAGAAGGCGTGGAAGATAAACGCCTTTCGAGTCAGTGGCATATCGAACTGGGAATCAATGGTGTTGTTGCAGTCGAATGATATCACCGGCTCGAGCCATAGTATGCTTGGAGTCTCTATGGCCTCTTTTATCAACCGATCCCTGGTCCAGGCAGGGAAGAGCAACTTTCGGCTCTCAAGGAGATCGTTGGCTTCTTTTTGTTTACGTTCAGCTTCTTCAGCTTCACGTGCCACACGACTGACATCGTCATCAGTATTGCGACTGTTCTTTCTCTTTAACATGTCCGCAATAGTCTCCTTGTCTTCATCTTCATCTTCATCTTCATCCTCTGCTATGTTATTGCCCTTGTTCTTCACACCCGAACCCGAGGCATGACCAGTTTGGGGTGGTTCGGTTGTGTGAGTAGCGTTGGAGGACGAAGGTGGTTTCGATCCTTTCTTCTCTTCTCCCCCTTGTTTCGGAATGGACACGAAACTCGGAAGGCCTTCAATTTTGCTTAAGAGGGCCATGGCCGGGGAGAGCTTTTCAGCGAGGGTGCGCCTCACCGAATGATTAAGGATTGGGTCGTGTGCTTCCAGGATGTTGGATAGAGCCGCGTGGACATCCGAAACACACGTCTTGATGACTTCCCTCTCGGATCGAAGAGCTTCCAATTGTTGTTCAGAGTTGGAAAGCTGCGTGCTCTTGACCTTTAGGGCAGTTGTTTTACTTGCCAGAACGTCCATCAGAGAGTTCTCTGCCGCAAGATCCTCTTGTAGTTTTGCCAGACGGGCATCGATGGAGGCACGGAGTGCCGAGTTGTCGTCGCTGAGGTTTTGGCGGAGGGTAGCGAACGAAGTCAACTCCGTCGAGACGAACTTGGCCAATTGTTGAACAATCGGTTCAAGAGTCGTCTTTGTGGCATTGGCGCTTTCCTGCAGAGACTTTAGCAGGTCCGAAGCGTCGGAGAATAGTTTATCGACTTTTTCGGTCGCTGCCTCACAGGCTCGGGTGGAGGCGTCTATCGCAGCAGTTGCTGAGGCTACTGAGTCATGTTGAGCCCTGGAGAAGGCATCAACGATCCTCTGAAGGGCAGCTTCAGATAAGGTGGACTGCTGGTTTGAAGAGGAGGCGAGAAGTTGATCAACCTTCTCGTTAAGATCGCGGAGATGCTTCTTAGTCACTGGAGCATCATCCTCCTCATCACTCTGAACTTGAAACGGACTATAGTAGACCGAATCAAAGTTCATGTGATCACCACCAAGGAATTGATCATCGCCATCGGAGGCGTCTTCTGGAGATTGAGGTGGTGGTGAAGCTGGGGGTGTTATGGGTTTAGTTGGTTCAGGTTGAGTAGGTGGGGGGTTAGTTTCGGGTGGTGGTTGTGTATGGGTTTCGGTTTGTGGAGGTTCGGTTACGGGAGGGGTTTTGGTTACAGGTGGTGTTTCGGTTGAGGTGGTGAATATGGGTGAAGGTATAGGGAATGAGGTTGGTGGTATAGTAGGGGTTATGGTGGGAATGGAAATAGGTATTGTGGGTGGAGGGGAAGGAACTGGGGATTGGTGAAGTTCCATCTCCGGGGTTGGGGACCGAGGGGGTGTGTTGCCTCGTAGAGGAGAGACATCGCCTTGTGATCTCTCAGCGTCCGAACTCTCAACTTCGGATTCACTGGATGAGGAGGAAAGGATTAGCTTTCGCTTTTGTTGGGTCTTCCTCCTTTTCGGTTGTGGTGACGAAGCAGCCTTCGGTTGTTTGCGCTTCTTGGGAGAAGGTTTTGGGGCTTTGGATGGTTTCTTCCCCTTGTCTGCCTTCTTACCCCTGGCCACCGGTTTGTCGGCATCATGAATTGATCGCAGCATGTCCGGTGCCAGTTCCCTCGGACCAGATGGCCCTAATTCCTTGATCGCCTTGATCATACTGCTGTCTGATGGCACACTACCATACATCGACTCCGGGATAGAGCCAATGAAGGAGAATTTCGATGCAGCGGATACGATGATCTTCGTGGTGTGGAACGTACCAATCGAAGACATCGGTGCACCGTCAGCAGTTTGGACATCGAACCTGTCCATAGCCCATCTTGTGATCAAGATCCAGAACCGGGCTAGTGACACCTCGGAGTGTCGGGAAGCGGAAGAGAGGCTCTGAATCAGTTGTTGCCAAAGGACAAACCCATAATCGAGGTTGATCCCGTTGTACACCCCGTACATGATTGACAGGAAAAGACGACTGGCTCCGTCCGATCCTGAGCTCCTCTCAGACAGTCCCTTGAAGAGAACTGTAAATAACCCATTTCATTGGGGCGGTAGGCATGACTTCTTGAATCTGGCGACGGAGGTGAGAACTTTCGTGTAGCCCATGTTGTAGAACATGCTGTAGAGCATACCAACCGGAATTGTCTCCGGGTGAACACGCGATGGGTCAGCAGCAAACCCAAGCATAGAGCAGAAGCGGGAACGAGAAATCGACGTCTTGTGTTCCGCCACTTCGAAAAAGACTCTGTCAACGGCCTTGTCGTAATAAGCCGTTGCGTAGACCTGAGATAGGGCCACCATTGGCACCGTTTCAATCCGTGACAGTGCCGGAGCAAGCTGGGAGTATTTGAGACACTCGATGACCGGCGACATGTAGGGATCATAGGCCAGTGGGTTCAGATCAATCACGAGGCATTGCTGAGGACGGATTGGAAGAATTTGAGAAGTAGCATGGACGGAAGAGGATTCAGCCATTGTTACAGGTTGGAGAAGATGATAACCGGGAGAGAGTTTGGAAGTATTTTTGCTCTGGAAATTATGGGGCAGTAAAGAGGTAAAAGGTGGTCTGGATGGGTTTTTATAGTAGGTGATAGGAGAGAGAAAGATCGATTCAAATCTCTTATGGAAATATGGAAGGGTTTTTGAGTGACTGATTGGTGACAGTTGGGACGTGCGATGATCACGTAGGAGAGAGAGTGTCAGATTCCTAGGATCATGCCGCCCAATAAGCGCCGGTTCAGAGAGAGGAACCGTTTCCATTTCCACACGCGCCATTAATGCCAGATGGATGACGCTTCAATACTGCACACGCGTCCAAATGTGTCAGAAAAAGCGCGGCCGCTTCAAATTCACGCGCCCTCCTTTTTACCGTCGTTTGAATATCTATCCTTTGAACTTCCGCCGCGTCAGCAACTTTTTGTCTTTTTCCCTTTTTGAATCAGCTGTATTCAATTGAGGACCCACGTGGCTAATTTTTGGCCACAACTTCATTAGTAATCCCTTAGTAATAAACCAGCCTGTAAAATAATTAGTAACGGAATTTTGAAAATCTAGGATTTTCGTGCAAAGAGTGTAAAAGATAAGGAAATAAAGCAACTCTTTTTGGAATAATCTGTGATGTCAATTATGACACGAAACTGATGATCCCGGGCACGAATCTCTTCCTTCAAGATCAAGAAAGACCTCAAAGTGTTAGTGTGGAATCCCGTTGAATTACGATCAAACATTTATTAATAAATGTTGAAAGGCTTCTTTTAATAAGGCTAATTAAGGGTGGTTTCGCTTTGATTCAACAATTCAATTCTTGATATAAGAACGAAAGTGAACAAAGTACTTGTGAGACCGGTGTAGTCTGTTGAACAAGTAGGGTAGAGTTGATTTTTAAGTGACTTGGTTAAGTATAAAATCTCAGAGAGAAAAAAAAATTAGAACAGGATACCATGGGAAGAAACGTTATGGTGTGTAACAATTTCATTGGAATCAGGAAAAAAAATTGAGATTTCATGAAGGTACATTCGTCAATTCATTGGTGAAAACTTGATCAAGTTAATTGGTCACCGTCAATTCATTGGTGTTGAATTTTGGGTTTCACTCAGCTCGTAGTGGCACGAAGCTAAGATCATAAACACAGATGTTGTGTAACCGTAAACCTCAGCGGTAGTTTCTGAGAGTCTCAGGGGTTACAGTGATGAAGCGAATGTTATGGAGAGGTGGAATGGGGATGGTGAAAGAAGACATAGTACCTCTGCTGTGAACAAAAGGACCAAGCAGGAGACTCTGAACTCATGTAAGAAAAGAGTGAGGTAGCTCACGATTAGAATAAATGAGTTAGCCTTATTGGGAAGACAAGGTTTGTGTATACCAGGTCATGAAGGCCATTATTCAAAATCTTATGAGGCTTGGGACACATACAGCAGCATGCTTCTAGGGACACTTAAGTAAGTCATGAAATATATCCCCATAAACGAATGAGCACACAAATAAATAAAATATTGTTGCAGTTTTTGAAATTAATAAAAAAATTAAAAATAGTAAAAAAAATAAAAATAAGACTAAAAAGAATCTGGAAAGAAAAAAAATTGTAAAACCGAAACCGAACGTTCGGTTGATTTTGGTTGGAAAAAGTTGAAGAACCGAACCCGAACCTTCGGTTGGTTTCGGTTCAGGAAAATTTTGAAAAACCGAACCCGAACCTTCGGTTGGTTTCGGTTCTTGAAAATTTTGAAAAACCGAACCCGAACCTTCGGTTGGTTTCGGTTCTTGAAAATTTTGAAAAACCGAACCCGAACCTTCGGTTGGTTTCGATTCTTGAAAATTTTGAAAAACCGAACCCGAACCTTCTTGAAGTTCCGGTCTTTGAAAATTTTTAAGAAACCAAGAAGTTTAGAGATAAAAAAAAAAACTTGTTACGTAAAGAAAAATAAATTTTGCACAAGAAATATACAACACAGAAAAACTACCTTTGAAGGAATGAGCGAGTCAGATGGTTGAACCGAACCCGAACGTTCGGTTGGTTTTGCTTCTTACGGTTGAGATTGAGTGGTAGTGTGAGGAACTGATTCTGATTCCATCATACCGAGCCCTTGCAATATTTTATTGAATGATGCTTCAGGAAGAGCTTTGGTAAAGACATCAGCCAGTTGATCAGTGGTTCTTACGAAGTGAACTTCGACATTTCCATCTTCCACATGATCTTTGATGAAGTGATACCTCAGTGCTATGTGTTTGGTTTTAGAGTGTTGCACTGGGTTATGACAGATCCTAATTGCACTTTCAGAGTCACAATATAGTGGGATCTTCTTCATATTGAGTCCATAGTCTCGAAGTTGACTCTGGATCCAAATCACTTGTGATGTGCAGGATGCAGCGGCAATGTATTCCGCTTCAGCAGTAGACAGCGACACACATGTTTGTTTCTTGGATTGCCAGCTAACCAACTTCCCATCAAGAAATTGACAGCCACCAGTTGTGCTTTTGCGGTCGAGTCCACATCCTCCAAGGTCAGCATCAGAATAGGCTTGAACGAAAAAGCCTGAATTGGATGGATACCAAAGACCTAAGGAGGCGGTTCGCTTGAGATAGCGTAGGATGTTCTTCACTGCCAGCATGTGAGGTTCGCGTGGGTTAGCCTGAAAACGAGCACAGTAACACACAGAAAACATGATATCAGGCCTGCTAGCAGTTAGATACATCAATGAGCCTATCATTTGACGATAGAGCGTGATGTCAATAGCTGGTTTATCTAGTGAAGGAGTCAGCTTGGTGCCGAATGCCATTGGGACTTTGACTTTTGAGTCTCCCATCATTCCAAACTTTGCTAGGAGAGTCTTAGTGTAAGCTTCCTGATTGATAAAGATGCCTTCGGGTCCCTGTCTTATGTTTAAACCAAGGAAAAAGTTAATAGGACCCATTGAGCTCATTTCAAACTTAGTCTCCATCAACTTTCTGAATTCAGCTGTTAAGCTGGGATTCGTGGAGCCAAAGATGATGTCATCGACATAAATTTGAACTATCATAAGGTGGTTACCTTCCTTTTTACGAAAGAAGGTTGGGTCAACCGAACCTTGTTTGAATTTGGACATCTTCAAAAATTTTGTAAGCGTTTCATACCAGGCTCTCGGAGCTTGTTTGAGGCCGTACACAGCTTTATCCAGAATGTAGCAATGATTTGGATACTTTTCGTTCACGAACCCAGGAGGTTGCTCCACATACACAGTTTCTTCAAGTTCTCCATTGAGAAATGCACACTTGACGTCCATTTGGAAAACCTCAAAGTTTTTGTGAGCAGCATAGGCCAGAAATATTCTAACCGATTCTAGCCTAGCTACTGGAGCGAACGTTTCTTCGTAATCTATCCCTTCCTCCTGACAGTATCCCTTGACAACCAGACGAGCCTTGTTCCTTATGACATTACCTTCCTTGTCCATTTTGTTTCTAAAAACCCATTTAAGACCAACAACCGAAGCATCTGGAGGAGTTGGAATGAGGCGCCAGACCTTGTTCCTTTCAAACTCATTCAGTTCGTCTTGCATCGCTTGAACCCAATCAGAGTGATCGAGGGCAGTGTTCACTGTCTTCGGTTCAACTTTTGATACGAATGAGTTAAACATACAAAACTCAACCTTTGAGAATAAGGATGTCTGTTTTGCCTTCAGTTGAGATCGGGTCAGAACCTTTTCAGATACATCACCAACTACTTGGGAGATAGGATGATCTCTGGTCCATTTTGTGAGAGGAGGGTAATTCGGATCGAAGGTTGGATCTAGTTCAGCATTGATCATCTCTTCGGGCTCAGATTGGCTATCGTCATCATTCGTCATATCATCATGCTCCCCCTCAATTGATGAGTCTTGAGAAACATGAGTTTCAGGGGTTTCTTGTGGTGCTGGAGTTTCAGGCATTGAAGCACCTTCGTTTGGAGAAGTACCTTCGGGTGAGGTTGTAGAGCTTTGCTCCCCCTCGATATGAGAACTTGGCTCCCCCTCGACTGAAGCATTGTTGGTTGGAGAGTCATCAGTGGGCGATTCTCCTTCATGCATTCTTCTTGCAGCATCTTCGACAATCTTCTTCATATGATCTATCTTGTTGTCAGCTGCACCTGCTTCGGAGAGAGAAGCTTTTTCCAGTTCGTCAAAGAGATCCAGAAAGTTCTCGTACATATTGGCGATTGAGACTGTGACTTGACCAGTTTGAGGAAAGATTTCCCTGGCAGTGTCATCTATGGCCTGTAGCTTCTTGACATAGCTATCGTCGAAGGTCACATAGTATGTCTCTTCAATCCTTCTTGATCGTTTGTTTAGGACCCTGTACGCCTTTGAAGTGAGTGAGTAACCCAGAAATATTCCCTCGTCAGCCTTGACATCAAACTTGTTGCGGTGTTCTTTAGAGTTAAAGATGAAACACCTTGAGCCAAACACGTGGAAAAATTTCACGTTGGGTTTTCTGTTATTTATTATCTCATATGGTGTGAGCGTGAATCGCTTGTTGAGATAGGACCTGTTTTGTGTATAACAAGCAGCAGAAATAGCGTCAGCCCAAAAATAAAGAGGTAAGGAAGCGAAACTTAGCATAGTTCGGGCAGCTTCACACAACGATCGGTTTCGTCTTTCGACGATTCCGTTCTGCTGTGGTGTGTAGGGAGCTGAGAAATTATGACTGATTCCCTTTTCTGCAAGAAACTCTTCAAACTCTTTGTTCTTGAATTCGAGACCATTGTCGCTCCTTATGTTGCGAACGACCTTCTTGAGCTGGACTTCAATTTGTTTGATAAACGCTTTCAGCTTTTGAGTCGCTTCAGATTTGAGCTTTAGAAAGAACACCCATGTAAATCGAGAGAAGTCATCAACAATAACAAGAATGTACTTGCTACCACCGATGCTTTCAATAGATGAAGGACCACACAAATCGATATGAAGCAATTCGAGTGGTTCAACAACTTTTGTGTTAATTATGGATGGGTGACTTTGACGACTCTGCTTTCCCATTTCGCATGCAGCACACAAATGCTCTCTGTCAAACTTGAGCAATGGAAGACCCCTAACATGACCTCCAGTGACAAGTCGGTTGATATCCTTGAAATTGAGATGAGAGAGTCTTCGATGCCACAACCAGCTTTCGTCGGATTGAGCTTTTGATAGCAAACATATGGCTGGGTTTCCTTTGATGGGTTTCATGTTCAGAGGAAACATTTCACCCTTTCGCTCTGACTTCAGAATCACTTTCTTTGTCTTTTTCTCTATGATTTCCGAACCTTCATCATCGAATGAAACTTTGAGACCAGTACCTCCAACAAGCTGAGATACACTGATGAGGTTGTGTTGAAGTCCTTCCACATAGGCCACCTTTCTTATGGTAAAATCACCATTCGTTATCATCTCATATCCCTTTATGGTCCCGAAAGAGTTATTTCCAAACTTAACATTGCCACCATTTGCAAGGGATCTGTATTCCCTAAGCTCCTCTTTCCTCCCTGTCATGTGACGCGAGCAACCACTGTCGATGTACCATTCTTCGTCAAACTGCTCGTCACTTATAACCTGCAAAAAATTAAGCAGATTTAGGAACCCAAAGTTTCTTGGGTCCATGTGAGCTTTTCATGGGAACAGGAATAGTGAGAGAGATGTCAACTAGATATGTTCGTTTTATTAGAGTTGTTTCATCTTTCTTTTTAATGGTAAAGACTTTTATTTTATGAACATTAGGGATGTTCGTTTTGGACTCAGGTTTGGATTCATCGACCTTTTGCTTTCCCTTCTGTTCATCTGAAGAATGAGGTTTTCGAGGGCAAGCGGGATTAGTTATGGAACTAGATGGAGATGAATGAATGGAAGTAAAAGAACGAGAAGAATTAGGAAGAGAGGATTTGGATTTGGATGGAGATGTCTTCCTTGCTGATGACTCTAGGTGACCCTTTTGCTTTTTATCGTTGGTGGGGTTAATCTTTGAGTCTTGTTCCTTTTGCATTTTGGAGCCGAACCTCTGCGTTCGGTTGGTGTTGTTCTTGGAACCGAACCTTTGGTTTCGGTCGAAGTCCTTTTCAGAACCGAACCTTGGCTTTCGGTTAGTGGAACTTTCAGGCTTTCGTACAGGATTGTTTTCATACTTCAGATTCTTGTCCTTGTGTGTATAGTATGCGTTCTGGGAGTGCCAGAATTGTTTCCTTTCAGAGAGATTTTTCCTGTATCTTTGGTTCCTCTCTATCTTCTTATCCCTCATCTGCTTAGGTTGATGATGAACGTTCGCTTTTGTTTTTGCTGTAACTTTGACTGATTCCTTTTGAACTTCAGGAGTTTTTCTTTGTGCAGAAGGAACAGATGGAATATCTGAAGAAGATTCAGTTTGTACTGAGGAAGCGGAAGGAGTATCTGATGAAGTTTCGCTTCGAGCTGTAGGTGTTGAAGGAATGTCTTCTTTTGCTAAACAATCATCCTCTTGAGGAATTTCTTTGGTACCACTTGTACTTGGTTCACTGAAATTATCAGGCTTGTTCAAGGGTTCAGGTATGTACCTCCCTTTCTTCATCCAGGAGGTTCTTTCAGAAAGACCAACGGTTTCGTTTCCATTATCAATAGGAGCTTCCCAGAAATACTCATCACAACCGTCAGCATTGTCTTCGTTAACAATAGCTGTGAGTTCAGCTGTTTGATGTTCGGTTACTCCAGTCACCTTGTATACTTGATTTGGAGTGGTCCTGACCTTTTGATACACAACAGCTTTTTCTACTAATTTCGGGGACTTTTGTTGGGACAATCTAGCAAATTCCACAGAATTTTCAGAAATAAGGTTTTTGTGGTTTTTAGTTTCGCTTTTAACAAATTCTGAGCAGTCAACCGTATCCTCCACAGAAATTTCACTCATGTTTTCGTCCTCGTTAAGCTCAGATGAATTTTCAACATCGATTTTGTTTTCTGAGCTTACGTTGGCGTTAAGAGAGTTAAATTTTTGCATGGTTTCGGTTCTCAGTTTAAGTCGGTCATTTTCGTCCAAAAGGTTTTTGAGCATGTCCTTGTGGTCTTTGGACTTAATGAAGGACTCAATTTTGTCCAGTCCATACATATAGGTTGGATTGACATCATCAGACGATATCACACTTTCACAATTGTAAGCTTCGGCATCGATTTCATCCTCCTTAAATTCTAGAAAGGGCAAAATCATGCGATGGATCTTTTGACCTATCTCACAGTCCAAGTGAAGTTGAGTAATATTGGAATACAAACGTTTAGCTATTAAACAAAAAACATTTCGTTGTTTTAACAATTTCAAATTGTCTCTCTGCAAATAAATGTTTTCGTCTTTAACTTTAATTAATTCCGACTCTTTTAACTCAATCCACATTCGCCGCTCCTCACTCTTCGACGCCGCCCTGCTTAATTGATCAGTCAGGTTAGAATTGGTGACTCGAGTTTGAGTTAGGCTACTATCTAAATGAGAAATTCTTGTATTGATATTTTTTAGATCTTTCTCGTAAGAGGATGGTGGTACTTTAAATGAAATAAAAGCAGATTGTACCTTCTTTATCAGTTCATCGAGTTCATTGAACTGCTGGCTGAGTGGTTTAGCCGTAAAGCACATATCCTCCTGCACCTTCGGTCCATTGCTTCCTCCATCGGTGTTGTATCCCCTCATTTGAGACACCTCAGTCACCATGAAACATTTTCCACCACTGCTTTCCTCCTTAGCCACATATGCCTTTCCATGAGTAGGCTTTCTCACTTCTTCGTCTTCTGAGTCAGTAGACCAAACTTCAGTGCTACCGAACTCATCGTCATTGACCGAACCCTGCACAATAAGAGCATTAATAGAAGGGTTAGCGGTAGACTTCTTCTTTCTTAACTCATCCAATCTCTTCTGCAGCACAGCTTCCTCATCATTTCCATTGTCCTTTTCAGCCATCTTCTTAAGAACACAGTCCTTAGCGTAGTGGTTCTTGCCACCACAATAGAAACAGCTTACTCCAGAATCGCCATCTGCTTTCGGTTCCTTTTTGGGCTCCTCAGCTTTCGGTTCATTGTTTGCTTTTTCTGAGCTGTAACTCCCCTGCCAGTTTCGGTTTTTGTTGCTGGGGAATCTCTTCTTTATGAACCTCTTAGGATTGGATACCATCATGGCATAATCCTCAGTTGAGAGGTCATATTCATCCAAGTTGAGCTCTTCATCCTCCACCACAGCTTTACTTTTAGATAGGAGGGCCAACGAACCAAGACTAGAGACAACATTCTTCTCTTGAACCACATTCTTCTCTTGGGACTTTAGAATACCTACCAGTTTTGCCAAAGAATATGATTTAAACTGTTCATGGGCTTTGACTGTGGAAACAACTGCTCTCCATTCAGATCGCAGTCCATTCAAGAAAGTAACCTTTTGTTCGATAAGCTTCCTTTCAATGTCGTGTTTGATCATCTTGCTGAGAAGATGATTGAAGCGATCAAACGTCTGGGTCACAGTTTCTTCGGCCCCTTGCCTGAATTCACCAAATTCAGATAGAAGTAAGGTTTGGATGG